>NC_136483.1:12567900-12667900 GCF_053919585.1 Euprymna scolopes | reverse complement strand
TATATTATTATTATATTGTAGTTATATTATTGTTATATTGTAGTTTACATTGCACAGTAGAGAAGCTACGTTGATTTCATAAAATTATTTTTATATAATTGCTAAAATTAAAGTTTATTATCATGGTTCAATTGTGCTCTAAACAGAAACATTCATTTCAAATGCGCCCCGGTCTTATGAAAGAACCTACTGTTGATTTTATACGACGGGCCTTTCTGCTTGTGTGGTGATAAACTGCTCAAATGCATTTGTGATATTAGGCTGTATAAAAATGTTAACTTTGGTAAAAATCGGACTTCTTTCTTCAATCGGATTTTTTCGATTATCGATTTTCAATATTTATAAGACGCATTCGGATACAAAACCTACATAAGAACATTCTTAGACACATCAGATACCTTCATGCGAAGTTTAAAAAAAAGGCAGCCCAGCCGTTTACAAGTCTATAAGGAACTCTCTCTCACACTCACTCTCTCTCTCTCACTCACAGACAAAAGTTCCTTTTATATAATAGTATATATATAAAAATTCAAAACTTTTTCAAATTTACAAACTGAATAATTCTGTAAACTTAAAGCGAGTATAAATATTAATACTGATATGTTAGAACAATTCAAACCTGATGAAAAAGCTCAATATCAGAGATAGAGCATTGATATAAGAAAATCAATTTAAACTCTGTAAATTAAAATTTACAACAATTCAACAAGGAATACAAGTTGAAAACATACCATTTTTTCTTTCTCAGAAGTGCACGACTGTGGAACTCTCTTCCGTTAGCCTGTTTCCCACCTGACTACAACTTGGATGTCTTCAAGTCCAACATAAACAAATTTCTGACAAACCGCCCCCTTAAGTAAGACACTCTATTAAATCTCCAATACTAATGATTGCTACAATACTATCTCATTGATTACTATACACGCAATAACCATATTGTAGCTTGTTGGAAAGCAGAGAAACCGAATAAAGTTCATCTGGCGTGCAGTTCTAAGAAAAACAAACTTTGTTCATGGAATCTACTTTTAGGTTTAGGCACAGATAAATAATTTCAGCGAACCGAAATTAAAACGAAATTTGAGGCGATAACTACTTAAATGACTTTTTATATAAATTACACATGCCATAATCGAATATTCCTCAAGCACAAAATAACGGAAAACATTAAAATAGATTTATAAATATTCCTTACGTTGACGGAACTCTCTTAAATTGTTAACACAGAATGCACAGGTACCCCTCCTTCAAATTGAAAACGGGGCTCTCCATTTCAAAATCGTTGCCATTTTGATTTTTTTTAAACCGATTCGTGAATTAAAATTTTTTTTTTTTTTACAAACTACTTAAAAATACAAATCAATGAACTTTTCTACCATAAAAGTAACTTTTATTGACTATGGCAACATTTATTTCTCGTATATTTATATTATTATATATATAACATTTTCTCTTTGTAAGGAACATCATTTTGTTGGTCACTCTTGGCTACAAATGAAAAAAAAGTTGATATAAAAAAATATAGTTTCGCGAAAATTACCTTTACTTTCATCATATTTTGCTTAGGGTAAAATTTTTGAGTATCAAAACCTATCTTTTTACAACCCCCTCCTTTTCATAACCTATCCTACTTTCATCAATCACAGTCCATTTTCTGTAGGCTGTTTTTGAACCCAGTTAACGACGGGTATTCTGCTAGTATATATATATATATATATATATATATATATATATATATATATATATATAATTAATGGGGTTAGAACAGTAGTCTAAAGAGCAGAGTGTATTTTAATGTGATAGTAAAATTACTAATTTGATAAAAATACAAGAAAAACAGTTCGTTGTAATGCAGATATATAAGCTCGATAGGCAATATTATTAAAAAATAATTATTAGATCAGGGTTAAGGTTTGGAATGAAGCAGATTTCATTTTTTTCCATCATATTTTCCCTTTTGGCAATGGTTTCAACCATTTGTTTGATTAAAAATTCGATATTATGCGTAAACGCTTACTTTCTGAAGTGGTCTTATGATTTTGACCAGGACTGTATATATATATATATATATATATATATATATATATATATATATATATATATATATATATATATATATATATATATATATATATATGAATGCAGCATAACATTTTAATGGAAACAAGTATTATTAAAATTTTATTAATTTTTAACTTTTGTATGTGGTGTCAAAATTTTGGAGAAAAGTAAATAAAGAAAAATTGTGTTTTCTTATTGGATTATTACATCGCAAAAATAAGGTGTAGGGAGAGTATGCGGAGTAGGAGGGACACAGACAAAAATTAATAAATCATACATAATATATATGAAAATGCAGTAAGATAAAGGGCTAAGCTATATGTCTTACGTATTCCATTAAAAGGTCTAAATAGCTTTTATATACTTTAGTGAGCTCATGCGCCTGCACGCGTCCCACGTGCATAGAGAGAGAGAGAGAGAGAGAGAGAGAGAGAGAGAGAGAGAGAGAGAGAGAGAGAGAGGGAGGGGAAAAGAATGAGAATTACTATAATGAATACAAGTAGAAATGAAAAAAAAAAAAATGGTTTAGCGTTGGTTTTTTATTTCATTTTCTTTTGCCGCTTTTACAGTGGCATTCCACAGCCACAAAATATAATTTGCGCGAATAACGTTATATGTTAAGCTGTATCAAACGTCCATTGCAGAATGAAATGAGAAACACAATGAAAAATAAATAAATAAATAAATAAAACAATGAAAAATAAATAAATAAATAAATAAAACAATGAAAAATAAATAAGAAGATATGAAAAAAAAACTAAAACAAACAACAAAAAACGGACACTAAGAAAGAAAAAGAAAATAAAAGAAGAAATGTCTTTAAGAAAGACCAAGAAACAAAAATCAAAAATATATATATATATATATATATATATATATATATATATATATATATATATATATATATATATATATATATATATATATATATATATATATATATATATATATATATATATATATACGAATCAATTTTTAGGATGCGTCCATTCAATTGCGTGGTTGTGATGTAAAGGATATTTTAAGCGTAACAGACCGACGAAAATGTTGTTTGAAACATAAGTGTGACAGACCGACAAAAACGCAATTTTAAACTTAAGCTTGACAAATCGACGAAAATAATATTTCAAACATAAAACTAACAAACAGACAAAACTGCTGTTTTAACCTAAAGCGTAACAAACTGGCGACAATGTTATTTTAAACAGAATCCTGACAGATCAACAAAAATGATATTTCAAACTTAAGCTTGGAAAAGCGACCGACTGATAGTCAATTCATCTTACAAAGATGTTTGGCCGTATTTAAACAAAGATACGTCTATTAAATTTACACGGTTATTGATAAATACGTTTCTACAAACTTGAGCGTGACAGACAGACCAATAAACGCATTGAAGGATGGATTGAAGGCGTGGTTGCATCTTAATCTATCGAAAGAAATGATAAGTGCCTGGATTAATATTCCCTAAAGAGGCAAGCTCTGCAGAGAAACAAACCCAAAAAAACAAAATGTCTAAAAGGAAAAAAGCCAAAACGAAGACAGCATTTCAGAAAAAAATCATAGCAATGATACTAAAACTAAAACTTAATAAACAAAAAAATACGATTACAAATATCGGATGCGTGATTATGCGCCAACATCTTCCCCCTCCTCCGCACTCCCACACGCTTTTCTCATAAATATGAAGTGCACAGCGCACGATTGATTCTTAATACGATGACACTGTCGAACACTTTGATAAGTATTAGTAATGCTACCCGAAGAAATGCTACTGAATAATAACTAGAACAGCATATATATATATATATATATATATATATATATATATATATATATATATATATATATATATATATATATATATACATATATATATATATATATATATATATATATATATATATATATATATACTAGCAAAAGTACCCGTCGTTGACTGGGTTAAAAAAAACAGCCTACAGAAAATGGACTATGATTTATGAAAGTATGATAGGTTATGAAAAGGAAGGGTTGTAAAGAGATAGCTTCGAATTTGGGGGTATCAAAACCAAAGCAAAATATGATGAAAGTAAAAATAAAATAGATAAACCACATAATTTATTATACCATACCTGTTCACACCTAAACACTTATCACAATATTCTGCATTAAAAAAACTTGTTAAACTTTGTGACATATTTCCATTCTATGGAGTTCAGGCGCGAACGAACACCCCATAATTTTATCATACCATATTTCTTCAAACTGAAACATAATTATCAAAGTATACTTACGCAGATAGATATGAAAAGTCTTTATTAAAGTTTGTGCCTATTTCCATTCTATGGAGGCCAGGCGCGAACGCAGACCCTACAATTTTATTATACCATCCCTATTTAAGTTAAAACATACTTATCAAAGTATTCTTATGTACATCTATATCAAAAACACTTGTAAACGTTCTTTTAAAATTTTTTACATTTTTTATTTCCATACTTTGTGGACCAGGCACGAACGCAGACCCACAATTTTAATGAACCACCGTTCTGCAGGGTCAAACATACCAATTCCTGTTTCTCGATACATCTTCTATCATTATATGTAATCAGTTTTTTTAAAATAGTCAACCATATAAGAGCCTATTCGTGACCACACACACACACACACACACACACACACACACACACACACACACACACACACACACACACATTCAGCTTTATATATATATATAAGGGTTTGTTACTATGTCAATAATCAATAGGTTTGATTTGGTTGTTTTGTTTTACGGCATATCAACCTCTTTCAATTTTTTAACGCCGAGTCTGGTCATTTTCATAAACACATTTTTATGCTTCTTATATCTTAAAATTATTATAAATAAACTAGCAATACCCGTTAACCGACGTTGCCCGGTGGAAGCATGACAGATCCAGAACAAAATCGTTAAAGGACCTCCCTCGAAAACAAGCTAAATTACAGTTGTAGGTGGTGACCACTGCCGTTCATGGAAAATAGCGGACACTGGCGGCCATGGCTCAAATGAAATAATCTGGCTCCACTGTCGGGCATTGTTTTCCGGTGGCAGCCACTGTCTGCGATTGTCAGCACTGTTGGTTAATGGGGGTTAGAGTTGGTTTGGGATGATAATCTGCAAGTACTGGTTGATTATAAAGAAAGGATTTATTAGATTGAGCGAAAACAGCGATAGATAACCGCCTTTTACCCATGACAGTATATTTCAAGTTAGCCATCGTTTTTCTTCTCGGTATACTGCACGCATATTTTTTTTTATATAAAAGTAGATCTAGCACATCTTCTAAATAATGAAATAATCCACAGAAAGGTAAAGCGTTAAAAACAAAAATATTACAAATAAGTGTTTCCGTAGTCAATAAAATGTACGGTGAAACCTAACTGCATAATATTTTTTTGTGTTTTAACTTATTTGAAAGCGTTTAATCAATTCTAAAAAGAAAGTGTTGACATGATAAGTCACAGCTTTTATGCCTAGGTAATCGGTCAAGAATATAAAATTAAATTTAATCATCAGCAGGACTAAAACAAAATGTTCCACCTCCCCCACCCCCAAAAAATATAACATCATTAAAGTTTTGATAATAAACATTAGTACCCGTAAAATAATTTTTTAAGGGCCGTTTTGGGGTGGTGGGTAATGGCATGTCGGTATTTTGTGCATATTTGCATTCCCAAACCAATGCAGTTTTCCAAGTGTTCCGCCCGAGTAAAGAAAAGGCAATATATGTTTGATTACATTTTATGTTAGTTTCGCGTCTGTAAGAAAAGATTTAGCAATGGGTGCTAAAATGCCAATAATTCTCAAACCTATTATCACCGTAGTAACATGTTGAGAGTTCCAGTATTTAACTTTAATAATTTTGAAACGATTACCAAGCCTTCAAAGAGGCTGTATATTCATTTAGCAGAATTTCATCATGTGTAGGAGTTGATTAAATGTTATATGTTTGTGCGATTATCGAGTGTTAAAAGACGTTATATATATTTTCTTTTTACTTATGCATGTATGTTAACATGCCGAATTGTTCCAAATAAGTTGTCATTATTTATGAAACATTAGGACAATTTTAAGGTTACCAGTAGTTAAATTTCTAGACGGCCAAAAATTGAAAGAAGAAAAAGAAGGAAAGAGAAAGGTATTTTTCTATGACCTAACCCAGCGTAATATAAATAACCCCAACCTTCCCATGTTAAGAACAGCTTTCGGAATAAACACCCTAAAGCTCGGAAGCCGTTCTTAACATGGGGTGTCTTTACTACACTGAGTTAAGTCTTAAAAAGACCTTATTGAAGGCGGCTGTAACGTAATAGGCCAAAAAAAGTAGACTGGGTTACATCGTAAAAAATGGCAAAATAACTTTCCATACACAAAACAAAACAAAACAAAAATATATTTGTTCACTAATTGAAAGAAACAAAACTTTTTTTATAAAAAACACAGATAAAAGAATTTGGTAATAAAATAAATAAATAAAACTATTAAAAGTTATGAATTTATAAGGGTAGTTTTTTTGTTCGTTATTTTATTTTAAAATTGATTTCCGTTTCTTCGTTATGACGATGTTTTTCGTCGATAAATAAAAATAGTAAAAGTTATAAATTTTTTAGGGTAGGTGTTTTTTTTTTGTGTCGTTTTTTATTTTTAATTGATTTCCGTTCGGTAGGTATAATCCGACGGTTTTCAACGTTAACGGGGTCTCTAACGAGATTCACGAACAGACGAGATTTAAACTGCAGAAGTAACAGTTAATGTGTATACTTACATGTGTAAAAGGGGGAAAATAAACAAACTGTTGTAGTGTTAGTATTTTAATAATTTTTGAGGAAGACACAGTAACAGTGTATTAAAATACATGAAAGAGGTAATTGAGCTATATCTTGGCTCATTGTTGGACTAGTAATGACGACAATACTCCCAGTGTGTCCGTCTTCGTAAACCGGCCGCCGTTATCCAGAAGTGACGTCATGGAGGGAAGTGACATTATGGAATAGTTCATTATTCCAAGCAGTAGTGGTGCGTCTCCAACACCCCCTCCCAAGGTTTTTGTTCGTAAAAACTATTAGTACTTTTTTCGTTTAAGATCGATTATTAGTGGATCAGTCACCTTTCTTTTCCGAACCGACCGTTGTTCAGGTGTCGCTTCAGGAGGTTCGAGATCAAATATTTCGAAAATAGTGTGGATTGGTTCTTCTCCCAACGGTGGTGTATCGCTGGTGTCATCTGCGCGATATCTTTTCAATTTGTTGACGTTTATGAGTATGTTTCGGTTCTTGCACGATATATACCATATCACCGACTCTCGTACCCACATCCCAGAATGAGGTGGTATTTTTGTAACTTTTAAAGAAAACTCTCTCTCCTGGCATAAAACATTTACTGGGCAAGCAAATGATTACTTGTGGTCTTGACTGTTTTGGTAAGAGTTTGACAAAACGGATCTCACCTTCCGTGCAAACATAGTTTCCGGCGGTGAGGCCGCTGTTGGTGGGGGCCAAATTAGGTGTCATACTATACATGTGTATGAGTTGTTGGAGAGCTTCATCTGTTAGGGGTAACTTGAGCCTTCTTCAGTGCTATTTTGAAAGTGTCCACCAAGAGTTCCGCTTACCCATTCGATCTTGGGTGATATTAGGGAATGGCGATGTGTTTAATTTGGAACGTGTCGCAAAAACTTCTGAACTCTGTAAACGTGAACTGCAATTTACTACACCGTACCCTGCAATCTCTCTCCCACAGAAGAGACGTTGCGAGCCTATCCTTGTTTTATCGTTATTTCCATGGCAGGTGCTCGTTTGAACTCCAATCTCTGGTCTCCCCTCGCCAATCTTTCACGAAAAATACCTGTCTAGCTGAATCCACTGTGAAAAAATTCCCCCATTCTTTATCTGTGCCTAAATCAAAACGTGGATTCCATGAACAAAGCTTCTTTCTTAGAACTGCACGCCTGTGGAACTCTGTTCCGTCTGTCTGCTTCCCACCTGACTACAACTTGAATGTCTTCAAGTCCAACGTTAACAAATTCCTAATGAAACGCCCCCTTAAGTAAACACTTCATAAAATATCCACACTAACGTAATGTACTTGCAATAGCCCTTATCCCTGTTTGGCTTCCGGGCCTTGATAAGTGGTGACCACTGCGTAAAAAAACTTTTGCATCTTAATACCTCAAGCCACTTGGTGGAACTATCGATTACAATTAAGTAATAGTGGTCGCCGAGCGTACCTGCAAAATCGATATGAATTCTAGACCACGGCTAATCAGTCTTCGGCCAGGGTTTAAATGTAGTGGACCGTGCTTTTGCAGCGAGGGCGCAACCTGTGCAAGAGTCTATAATCTCCATGTGTCCTTGCCGATGTTAGACCAATAGACTTAGCTTCTCATTAAGCTCTTCATTCGTTTTTTTTGTTTCAGGGTGTTCTGTGTTAAAATATCGTAGAATTCGTTTCTGGGGACTTTTTGGAATCACTCCTTTTTCGCCATATAGTAAGACCTCGTTGCAAAGCGAGAATAATTCAAGAACATTGTCATCCTTCATGGCGATCTTGTTTTTATGTCGCAGATAAAGTTATCCTTATCTGTTTTTCTTTTAATTTCAGGTAGGGATACCGGAAGCTCTCTAAGTGTCTCGCTTATCATCGTTTTTATTTCGCAGTCAGTACGAAAAGCAGCAACGTTGGGATCTTCCAAAAGTCCCCTTTCCATAGGAATCAGTCTAGATAGGTATCAGCATGGATAATTTGTTTTGATGATAAGTACTCCAGTGTAAAATTATAATTCCGTAAGGTTGTACCCTATCTAAGCAGTCAAATGGCAGTATATGTCGATAAACCCTTTTTTTTTTGATCCGAAGATCCAAAGCAACGTAAATTTTCTGCCATGTAAGCATCTATAAAATTTCGTCACGGCGAATATGATACTTAGTGCCTCATTTTCGATCTGCGAGTACTGTCTCTCGGCTGGATGTAACGATCTGGATGCATGGGTGATCAGTTTTTTTGGTACTGTCGTGCATTATATGAAGTATACAAGCTCAAACTCCACATGAGCTTGCGTCGCTCATTACTATTATTTTCAGCTTTGGATCATCGTGTGTAAGAAAAAGACCCGATGTTAAAGTATCCTTGATTTCATCAAACGCCGCTTGACATTCAGGCGTCAATTCCAGGCCTTTTCTTTCTTAAGTAATTAATTCAGTGAGGCGTACAAGTCATGCATGTTCTTTATAAAGACTTGGTAGTAGTTAGCCAGACCCTGAAAGCTTTGGAGTGCTTGCACATTATCGGGAGCAGACATGTTCGTTATGACTTCTACCCTCTCAGGGTCGGGGTGTCTACCATTTTTATCAATTATGTATGTTTGCAATGCTCGCTTATGGATGTATGTGTTTGCGATGATCGCTTGTGGGTTTACTGGCTATGACGATGTCGTCCAAGTAGGCGAAAGTGAAGTCAAGGCCACTCAGCATGACGTCCATGACCTGTTGGCAGATTTCATGTGCTACAGTGGCCCTGAAAGATAACCTCTCAAACCTGTGCAGTTCCCTGTGCGTATTGATGCAAAGGAGTTTCGAGCATTCCTCATCGACAGGGATCTGTAAGTACGCGTCGCTTAAATCCACCTTAGAAAATATTTTGCTACAGTTTAGTTTGTTGAATACCTCCTATGGTGTGGGGAGGGGATAGTGGTAATATTTTAGAACTGCATTCAGACCCGTGGAAAAATCCACACATACACGAATCTGATTGGTCTTTTAGGTCAAATATCCGGTAGAAGCTGCCAATCACTGTTGCTCTCTTTCGATAGTATTCCGACCTTTTATAGCCGATCCAGCTCCTTATCGATTTTCTCAGTTGTCACAAACGGGACGTTTCGTTTCTTATTGAAAACGGGTAGAAAATTTTCCTTCAATTCGAATCTGACTATAGACTTGGTACATCTTCCGACATCTGCTGAGAAAACTTCTGGAAATTTTTCCTTTAACTCGACCTTCAGTCGTTGTGTCCCTATAGACGAGTCTTAAACATTTGAAATCGTCCACTGATAATTCAGTTAGCCGAAAATCGTCACAGTGTTTGTTAACGATAGACGCGAAGGTGATATAGTCTTCATCGGGGGGATATTTTTTTCCAAAAATTTACTGCTACAAAAATGGATTATTATGGTTATTACACACACACACACATCTCACAGTCAATTTTGTCAAGGAGGTCATTATGAATATTAGGAATAACAGAGGTCGAAGGATAGACCCCTGAGGCACTCCCGCATTTATATCATATTGTTTAGATGTACGATCGTCGAGGACAACCTGGATTTTTCTCTTATCTAAAAAGGATTTAATTCTGTTAAGTATTCTTCCAGTGATACAATATGATCTGATTTTCCTGAGAAGACCTTCATTCTATACCCTTCATTCATGATTTAATTCCGTAATAAGGGAATTAGCGGATAACCAATCGGAGGCAGTAGACTTTTCCGAGAGAGATTTCATTATTATTTTTATTCTAATATTAAATTAATGGTGTATATGTGTGTGTGTGTGTAATAACCAGTTGCGGGCAATGTAAGCGTAGAATATGCGGAACGTGTAGAATTCCTCACGTTATTGATTGGTGGCGGTGGTATGACATATATATGATATATAGAGGGAAAAATAGTTAACCCCTCCATCTTGAGATGTTGCGTATGTGATGATGTTCTCCTAGGATGTAATGTAATATTTTATTATCACGATTGAATTTTGCTGCGAAGGTAGTGACGAATAGCGTAAATGTATTGAATGTTTATGTGGCATCTGTTATTGCAAACCTACGATAATTCGGTCCAGAAGGGAATTTCTGCAGTCATTTTTACTATATATAGAAATAATATAAGTGAAGAGTTTTAAATAAAACTAATTGCAACCATTTTAAAAGTAAAACTTTTTCACAAATAAACAATAAATAGAACTTTTTTAAATGGAGGAAATTATTTATTATTATCTATTTGTTTATTTGTGAAAAAGTCCTGAAAACTGTTAACTTCTGTTTACATTCATTGATTTACGAATTAGTTCATTATATAGAATTCGAGAAGGGTTCGAGAGTATTTGTACAGCGTAACGGCAAACCTGCCACATTTTCTCCTTTTTCTTTAAAATATTTGGGTTTGTTTCAACGATAAAACACGTAAATAACAAAAAATTGTTCGATTTGTTATTTTAACATTTTTGCTGTGTTCGACTCCACGACATTAATTTCGAACACTAAAACAAACGCTACTTCACAGTTTATAACATTACTAGCACGGGCGCCCCGCGTTGCCCGGGTGTTTAAGGTGTGTGTTGAGCAAAAAAAAAAAAAAAAGAAAGAAAAGAAAAAAGGGGCGAATATTTATATTAATGCCAGGCAATCGAAAAGAGGGGACTGCTTTAGAAAATATCGGCGAAAAAAAAACGACCCCTCCATGTAGAAAAGTTCCCAGTTGAGGGTGAAGGAATTAATGATTTTAGCCAACTTTTCGATATTTGTCGTCCGAAGGGTCGACTTCAAAATGATATCAATCTCGTGAAAATTTGTCGCCTCTATCGAAAGTTTTAGGCATACATACATACATACATTTATACATTTAAACAGACAAAGGAGATTTGTATTATAGATTAGCAAAAAATAATTTTGTTAACTATCTATTTTATCCTCATGGCCAAATGTAAACTGCACCACTAAAAATATAATAAAATAAAGCGGACAATGCGACGCAAATTGCTGAAAATTTGGAATTTTTATTGAACAAAACATTCGATGAATTGTAAGGCAATAAAGACGCGACTACTTTTTCTTTCACACAAAACAAACTTCTGTTTAATTGATATAAAAATGGTCAGTTTATGTTTATGATACGGAACTTCCTGTTTTAGTATAAATAAATAACTTGCCTACATTTAATACTTTACCGAAATATGTAATACTTGATTATATTTTTTATAAATGTTTTTTTTTACAATAGTTTAAATCTATTTATAGACTTATGACCAATATATTATAATAATATATTACTTTATTAAATATTTATTGAATAAGTTTTATTTTTTATTTTTTCGTGATGACACAAATGTTAAAACAAAACACTTCCTGAAATGTAAAATAAAGTTTATTCTTATATTGGAAACTAAAAAAAAGTTTATATATATATATATATATATATATATATATATATATATATATATATATATATATATGTGTGTGTGTGTGTGTGTGTGTGTGTGTGTGTGTGTGTGTGTGTGTGTGTGTGTGTGTGTGTGTGCTGAATAACAAAATTATATCAAACCAGATTTAATATCTCTGAGGAGATGAGCCTACATCGAAAATCCGTGGATTCAGTAAATTACTTTGAATTGTATTCTTTGTTCAAATAAAAAATTTTGGTTTTGGAAATTATATTTTTCTGAATGGAATTTAAATATAAAAAACTTTATTTCTCTCTCTCTCTCTCTCTCTCTCTCTCTCTCTCTCTCTCTATATATATATATATATATATATATATATATATATATATATATATATATATAAAGCTGAATGTGTGTGTGTGTGTGTGTGTGTGTGTGTGTGTGTGTGGTCACGAATAGGCTCCTATATGGTTGACTATTTTAAAAGACTGATTACATATAATGATAGAAGATGTATCGAGACACAGGAATGGCTATGTTTGATTTGGCAGAACAGTGGTTCATTAAAATTGTGGGGTCTGCGTTCGCGCATGGTCCACAAATATGGAAATAAAAAAATTAAAAATTAAAAAAAAAACGTTTACAAGTGTTTTTGATATAAATGTAATAATACTTTGATAAGTATGTTTTAACTTAAATAGGGATGGTATAATAAAATTGTGGGGTCTGCGTTCGGGTCTGGCCTCCATAGAATGGAAATAGGCACAAACTTTAATAAAGACTTTTCATATCTATCTGCGTAAGTATACTTTGATAATTATGTTTTAGTTTGAAGAAATATGGTATAATAAAAGTATGGGGTGTTCGTTCGAGCCTGACCTCCATAGAATGGAAATATGTCACAAAGTTTAACAAGGTTTTTTTTTTTAATATAGATCCACAGAATATTGTGATAAGTGTTTCAGTGTGAACAGGTATGGTATAATAAATTATGGGGTTTATCTATTTTATTTTTACTTTCATCATATCTTGCTTTGGTTTTTATACCCCCAAATTCGAAGCTATCTCTTTACAATACTTCCTTTTCATAATCTATCATACTTTCATAAATCAGAGTCCATTTTCTGTAGGCTGTTTTTGAACCCAGTCAACGACGGATACTTTTGCTAGTATATATATATAATAGAAATAGGAGTCAGCACATATATATATATATATATATATATATATATATATATATATATACATATATATATATATATATATATATATATATATATATATATATATATATATATATATATATATGCTGACTCCTATTTCTATTATGTTGCGTACTTGCTGACCTCACAAAAGAGCCGTGCTAAAGTACCGTAAAATCTGTCCAGTGGAAAACTTTTCGTGATTAACCATCTTAAATCTCAAGCTTGGTCAGTCGTGCTTGCCAGCCATTTTCACTGGTTATGGTCCCTTTTCTTTGGTCCGGTCCCTTCGCACCCCCCTTCCTCTGTAAGTAGTGTCTGGATTTAAAGGGCTAAATGTCGGGCATGAGGTGGTCGTTGGTTAGGGTTGGGCGGGTCAGCGGTACGCGATGCTGAGGAAGTGCAGGATCGTGTAGATGGTGGAATCGAAGCACCAGATGGCCGATCAGCCGATACTGATCCTTCTAACCCCGTCCCATAATAAAAGAAAAAACAATGACCATCGAAAACAAAGACACTGAAACGCTTAACACACGCACGACTGCTCACAAACATCCTCATCATACACGTGTATACACACTGTTACATCTTACCTTATTCGACCTTCTCAGGCCACCTTATATTCCTATCACCAACACCAATTCTCTTAATTACTTCCTTCTTTATCGTTGTCGTCTTTTCCTTCTTTTTCTTATCATCTTCTCCCTCCTCCTTATAATTCTCCATTCTTTTCTCTCACCTTCCTCCTCGGTGCTGTTGTTGTTGTTGTTGTTGTTGTTGTTGTTGTTCTTCTTCTTCTTCTTCTTCTTCTTCTTCTTCGTCTTCTTTTTCTTCTTCGTCGTCTTTTTCTTCTTCTATGTTGTCGTCTTCATCGTCATCGTTATCTAAATATTTCATTTTTTTTAAAATTATATCGTTTTGGTCTAACTTGGACATCCACCGGCTATCTCGTAAATTCCAACTGAGGAATCTTTTTAAGATTCTAACGTCCATTTAAGTACAATTGTTTGTGTCTTTCTTGCAATTGGTTCACCGGGTGTATTCGCCAGGTAGTTTTGGAAATCCTTTTTCAAGAATCCGGCTGCTCTTATGATTATTGGAATGCTGGAGATCTTCCTAAGATTCCAATTTCTTTTCATGTTATACAGACGACCTTGGTATTTCGTTATCTTTCCCCTCTTGACTCTGTTTAACCCAGCATTATTGAGGACGATAACTTATACTAAGGTTTTTCTTTCTTCTTTTCCAACATCTCAATAGAAACCAAAAATTTTAATTCATTCTTTTTACCATTATTTCACAATTCATCAAGTCCATTCTTAAAATTATTGCAAACCTGATTAGGCAATTTATCACAAAAATATATTGCATTACTAGAACAAAAATGAGTGTCGTAGATTTCATTTTTGGAAACAACTAGTGCAAGAATAGATATTCAGAGACATTGTAGCAAAATAAATCCTCAACTCCCTCCTAATTTCTAATAAGAGTAAAAGCTAGTTCTTATCTCTATCCTGTAAGGCGGCGACGAAACTCAAGTTGAACTAAACTTTGTTCCAAATTTTGTCCTCATCGGGAGACAAAAGACCACTGGAGTATAAGGGTTAATGAGTGTACAGTAGTTAATGGGAAAATGCCGTAGTAGTCGTTAGTTATAGGAATTGGGTAAACTGGATTACTTAAAGAGATGGTTCATCAAGAACTTTTTCACGTTGGACTTGAAGACAACCATATTGTAGCTTGTTGGAAACCAGGGAAATGGAAAAAAGTTCCTCGGGCGTGCAGTTCTAAGAAAAAAGCTTTGTTCATGGAATCTCTGTTTAGGTTTAGGCAGAGATAAAGAGTGGAGGGAATTATTGATAGTGGTTTCAGCTAGAGGAGTGTTTTTCATGAAAGTCAGGCCAGGGGGGGGGACCATAGATTGAAATTCAAGCGAGAACTTGCCATGAAAATAACAACAAAGCAAAGACAGGCTCGCAACGTCTCTTCTGTGGGAAAGAAGTTGCAGGGAAGAGAAAAAGGCACCCCACTGGGTAACGAAGTCTATTTTGCACGTTGTCAAGTCAGGATAAACTGCCTCTTGCAACCCCTGCTCAGACGTGGCAGCAGTACTCCATCCTTGGACATATTTAACTTTTATACAGGTAGAGAATTTCATAAGCAGTGAGATATCTACAAAGCGGTAGAACGATCCCACCATTTTTCCAGCAGCCCTGGCAACGGGTTTGCTGTACGTGCCCCATCTCAAATTAGGAGTAAGTGTTAGACCTAGAAGCTTGGCAAAACATGGAGCCTCCCCAAGACGAGAGCCATTCATTTCGATTGATGCCAGACGGGTTCAGAGCGTTGATGATGGGAAGATAAAAGCTTGGTTTTAGATGCATTAAAATTAACCATCCACCTTCTTCCCCATTCCACCACGTGATCAAGAACAGAAGAGCGAGAATTAGAGAGAACTTGGTCATTTACGGTCTTTGAAGTGTTGTCATGGATGGTAGTTTTACCAACATAAATGTCTGCAAATGATCTTAGGATGTTATTTGGAAGATCATTGATGTAGATCAGGAAGAGAGTTGGACCCAGGATGGATTCCTGGGGGACTCCAGCATTAATACTGTGAGCTTCTCATTTCTGTCCATCAACCACTACTCTTATGAAGCTCTCAGAGAGAAATGATTTTATAATTGAAAATATATTTCTAGCTATATCATAGGTAGAAATTTTGTAAAGTAGACCTTTATGCCATACCCTATCAAAGGCCTTTGATATGTCAAGAGCAATTGCCCTAGGAAGTCTCCATCGAGAGATTCACTAATCCTATAAGATATAACTGTTAGCACGGCTGCTGTAGATCTATTAGAACGGAAGCCATATTGCATGTCACTGAGGAGATTACATTTGCTGAAATGGTTGACTACTTCTCTATTTAACACATATTTTAGCAACTTACTCATAACGTACAGGAGACTAATTGAATCTTTTTCAGCACTATAATAGGAATGCCGTCAGGGCCAGTTGCTTTATTTGAATCGAAGTTTTTGGTTGGCTTGGCAACATCACGCACAGATATTTGTTAATCGCATAGCGTGTTTTCAGACACAGGGGAAATACGGGGGTGGAGGTTGGCGGCCCTGATCGCATAGGGTAGAATTAGCTGCAAAGTTTTGGGCAAAAAGTTTGGCTTTGTCCGATGCTGACGAGATTACCTCAGGTTCATTGATGATGGTTGGGATAGAACGCACACTTCTATTCAGGACCCTATTTGTTATTTGCCAAAATTAGTGGGAACCAACCCGCTGCTCAGCTACTTTGGACTTGACGGACTGAGCACACAACTCTCTCTCGTTCTTCATTACTCTTTTACTTTGAAATCTACCTGCATAATTTTTTTTTTTGGGGGGGGGGGTTCAAGTAGTGAAGGTGACTTTACTCTCAGTTTATCTATTACGCTGGACGCAATGGAAAAAATGATTTCTCTGCGCAATGGCAGCAGCACATTCTGGAAAGAACCATGGCTGGCTGTTAGGTTTTTGCTGAAATTTTTTTTATGGTATAAAGTGGTCTTTACGTACAATTAACTATTCCGTCAAGTCTGATACTATGGAGGACACATTCTTTTTGAATATTGAACTCAGAGGTAGATCTGATATAAATTGGTATGGATGATAGCTTTATTTCTGAGAATCCAACGTTCAGCTTAACATTCAAGCTAACACGAATTTGAATAAATTCATAAAAGATATTGTCAAGCCTACCGCAAAAAAGTGGTATTCTCTATCGCGCTAAATAATTTGTCACATCTCACAATATAAAACCACCATTCATCCATGCATGAAGTATTGCTGTCATATCTGGGCTGGCATTTCTTCCTCTTGAAAAAATAGAGTGATTAACCTATTAATTGTCTAATAAGTTTCAACCTGATCCATCGCTTTAATTTTTTTGCACACTCTGCTTGTTTCACAAATACTCCGATGGAATGTGTTCTGACAAACTTACTGCAATTTTAACTCGTCAACATAAATACCACCAACAGGCCTGACCAACAGTAAAATCCCACCCTTATACTGTAGATGTCCCCAAAAGACAAAAAAACATTTTAGTCTACTAGCTTCTTTCCTAAGGCTATTTGCCTTTAGAATTCTTTATATGCTATTTTCACTGACTATACCAACAAGCTAAAGGATGTGTCGGGTGAATTTCTGTGTAGTTTATTTGCCATATATATTTTTCAAACCTACTATATATATAAATATATATAAATATATATATATATATATATATATATATATGTGTGTGTGTGTGTGTGTGTGTGTGTGTGTGTGTGTATGTGTGTGTGTGTGTGTGAAGGTTTGCGTACGAATATTTGATATAACCCAATACTTCTTAGCTAAAAGAACTACCCAAGTTATCTTCGATGGCCGTACTTTTAAACAATATGACGTTAATGGAGGTGTATTCCAGGGGTCGATCCTCGGACCTTTATTGTCCTTGATTTTCATGATACAATTGAGATAGATTTGCTGATGGCGCCGCACTCTATTCTCTATATTATTTGGATTCTTCCAGTACCGTTCTCATCTTCAGTATCATTTTCATAACGTTTCGGTCGATGAAATCTCCGATCTTCTTCGGGAATGTTTCTCTTCAATTTGGGTATCCAGACGGAATTTTAAACGGAACCCTTTATTTACTTCAGGGTGTAGCATGCTCTAGTTCTGTCGAAGTCCTAAGTAATTAGCAATTGTGTCTTTCATAGGAATCAATTTCACAAATTCTTTCACAATATCAAATGTTGGTGTTACGACCGTCACAAATACTGCCAGTTGACAAGTATTCTCTATCTATATGTGGTTACATCGACAGCAAGGAAATAATGCTCCAGATTGTTTAAAATGCCCTCCAAGTCACTTCTGACATTTGTTGCCAGCTCTTCAATACGCCATGTTATTGTTTTTGCCGACAAGCTGATGTCAGAAAATAATTCCCTTTTTTCTTGGACAAACAACATCTACTTTTAACAATATTTTTTGAAGAACGCTCCATCAGTCAAAAGTTTCATCGTTTCTGCTATTAGTTTTGACATCTCGTAGCTAGCGCGAGGTTTTCGTCACCTTCTTAAACTTTTCTAGTAAAAAAGGATGATTGCTTTGTTAAATTATTTCTTAATCGTGCAGCTTCTTGTTCTCGTGCTTTCCCGGTAAAACTGTTGTAATGACTATGACGAGTTTCATAATGCCATTTAATATTTGAAACTTTCTTCACGACAATGGTTTCTTTACAAATTAAGAAAGCACGTTTTGCGAAATACTCAATGGAAAAAATAAGTATTTGTCCAGGCATTATTAAAAGTTAGGAACTTCAAATCCACTTTTCTTCTCTTAGCTTCCATGAACTTGTTTTTGTTCGGACAAAAAAGATTTCTGGAAGAGAAAAAAAACAACAAACAAAAACAACAAACAAAAACATGGTAATTTCCAGGTAAAAAGAAAGATTAAAAAAAAAATTGACACGAAATTCAGACCCTCAACTGTCACTTTGCCTATATTAAGATCGTGTCGAAGGTAAGATGGCGGGCCAGACAAAATTCACTCGCGAGCCGAATCTGGCCTGCGGGTAGGAGGTTGCCAACCCCGGTTTTAGAACATGCTGAAAGTACCGTATCGTATGAAGCTTGGATGACTGCTAGCCTAAACTCTTCTTTTACGTGATTCAATCGATATTGTAATCCAATATGAGGATCTGCCAATACATCAACTTATTTTTTTTTACATTATCACTTTTGACTTTAACTTCACTGAAGCTTTAAAAAAATCCTATCGTAGATAATGATGCACCAAATAGTTTAAAACGAAAAATTGTAACAATTGTAAGATTTGTAGACAAAGAATTGTCTATAGAGTTGGATGAATTGGATTATCTATGACAATCAACACTTCATTTAAATTCACGTTTTTTGCCAAACGTTCAAGTGCTCGTACCATCCGTTGGTTGAATTCGTCCTTTTTAGTGTAACCTTCACGTATTTCATAATAGACAGCACCTTGACTGTCATACAATGCAATATAATATGCCAGATTGACAAGAAAGTTCTTGCGGTTTTTAACTTTAAAATTCAGATGAACATATCTCGGCTCAAACAAGAATTTATTGATCGAAATAAGCAGCATCTAAAACAACACACCTTTGTCAACACAAAACAAATGGATTTATGCTAGTAACGTAAAAATCTTGAGTTCTGGTAGCGATGAAGTCGCTAAAGGCGTTTTTGATATCGCTTAGAATTTTGAAGCATTTCTCACGCAGAAAGTTGTCGAGATGCTTGAAAAAGTGGTAAGTGAGAAGTCTGAAGAGTATAGCGGATAAGCCAGAGTTTCGTCGCCCAATACGTTCAACTTCTGCAAAGTCGGTTTAACAACGTGCAGTCGGGAATTGTCGTGGAAAAGTATTGGGCATTCTCGGTTGCTAGGTACGTGCAATTTAATGGCTACTTCCGTAGGGGGCATGGTTTTTAACGCCGGTTAATCATAATAATTTTTTAAATTTTCGAGTACTTTTTTATTGTATTTGAAAGATTATAGTTTAAGGTTAATTTCTCAAAGAAAAAAAGTGTGTGAAATAAAAAATACCTGGAATAATTTTATCTCAAATCTGAAAACCCCTACATTTCACGTAAAAATTCATTATGACAAAAATCCCATTTACATGTTTCTGACAAGGAAAATATAAGTTTTCTGGAATTATTTCCAAGTTAAGTATTAAGTTAAAGTCTTAAGATAATGAATTAATACAATACATGTACTTAACTTTTGCTAAAAAAGTAATAATTATCCAAAAAGCTATCACTGGTTGGAACAAGACTTATTTATCGTATCCAAAAAAACTCTGGCGGCAATATTCAAATATGTATGGAAGAACAAATTAGACATAATTTATGTATTTATTTAACATTATTCTGGCATACCGAGCGACTTTTTTTGAGTCGCAGACCCTCCTTCCTTCATTTAAAAATGCAGAAAGTTAATCAAATTCATTAATTATATCACTGGCAATTTATTCTTTGAAAAAAAAGTTAGCACCCTTATTTATTAATATCAATACAGAATTAGGATTGGGTTAAGAAAACAATTTATAACCATTAAAAAAATACATAAAAATTCAAGTGGTTGAAAATCGTTGTATACGTTACATCTTATTCAGAAGTAAGTTCTCGAACAGCTGTTCGTGGATTGGCTTCGACCAAAGCTCTTAATTGATCATTGTCAACATCCGATGGCCGACCACTACGCTCATCATCTTCAAGACTCTTGTCGCCGATACAAAATTTCTTAAACCACCATTGTGCTATGCATTCAGTACTGGTTCCTGAGCCAAATGATTCGCTGATATCGCGAGCTGTTTCAGCAGGTTTTCAGCCTAGCTTGAATTAATATAAAAAATAGGCGAATTTTTATTCAACGTTCTGAAAAAAAGACGTAATTGTTTTAAACCCCTTTTCTTCTCATTTAAAAGATTAGATAGAGCGAAAAACGCTCTTTGAAATGATCTATAAAATAAATGTATTATAACGAAAACTTATTTGAAAATACATAATTTAAAATCAGAATAAAACATTCCGAAATAATTTCTTCTCAACCTAATACAGTTGTGCCCTTCGCATTGGGTAGTGATATTCTGCATTGTTCTTCTACATAATATATTTAAATTACTTTCATCTTGATAATAAATAATTTAATGATCAAATGTAAACTTTAAAAGTGTTTTCTAAAAAATCTTTTTAGATTCATTAGTATATAACCATTTTCAGTGTAAAACAAGCTAGATCAAGATATCGTTTGATCATCGTTTGATTGTACTTGTAGATACATTTGATGCTATTTCTGGATTTGGATGGTTCTGTAATTTTTCGGATAAATATTTAAATACTTGAAAATTGTCCGAAACAGTTTTATTAAATAATCCTTACGACAAGGCGAACACTTATTAAGTAGTTCGTTTTCGGCTCCTCCTCGTGGATTCGTTTCGATCCATTTTTTTTTACCCTCGACAACTCAATTTCTTGCTGTACTATCATTACAACCATTTGTCTTTTCTACGGCACGCCAATACTATTTTAAATCCACACACAAACGCATATAGATATACACAGGCGGCAATTTTTTTTCAAAGGCTGTAAATTTAAGCTAAATTTAATGTAACTGTTTAAACGAACTATACCTCATTTGATTGGCCTTTTATTCCTCTATAATTTTACCTGTTCATATTTGATTTTTAATTGAAATATTCTAGTGTTCACGTCAATTTAAAAAAATAACTTCAAATTGATTAGGCAAAAAGAAAGTTCGCACAATGGAAAATTGTTATTTACATGTAACTTTAAGACATTAATGCAACACAAATACAACAGGAATAGAATAAACTAGTTAATATTTAGTAGCATTACCCTTCGGCAATTTGAAAGTTTGCAATCTTTTGGTAATTCCTTGAATTAGAATGCAGCAATACTCCGGGGAAATTTAATTTTGTCCAAAGTTCTTCCAAATTTGAAATTTTATCATTGCGTAGATGTTGCTTGATGTAATGCCATACGTTTTCGATAGGATTGAGGTCTGGAGATTGTGTAGTCCAATCCAAGCACGGAATAGCATGCTCTTCCAGGAACCTCTTTACATTGCCAGCTGTGTGAATGGGGGCATTATCCTGCATGATGATAGGATTATCATCCAAATTCCGACCAAAGTAGGGTAGAAAATGCCCAGTCAACATATTAATGTACTTGGTCGAATTAATTCCACCTTGCAAGCGAACTATAGGCCCTGGACCATTGATACTAATAATGCTCCACACCAAAACTGAACCTCCATCACCTTGCCGCGTTGAAACTCAGCACCTAGGATTAAATTGTTCGTTTTTCTTCCGGCATACTGCCTACCATCACTGCATAACCTATTGAACTTGCTTTCGTCGCTAAAAAGCACTTTTGACCAATATGAAGAGTCATGATCTTCATTGCATCTGACGAAGTCCAGACGGCGGCTTCTGTTCTTTACAGAAATCATTGGCTTGCGTCTTGCAACTTACCCTCGCAAATTAAACTCCTTTAATCTGTTCTTGACAGTAGAAAGAGAGAACTTTTTAAACTGTTGTTGGATCTGGGGAGCGGCTTCAAATCTGTTTCTTAGACTGCGGATCTTGATAGCATTGTCTTCCCTATTAGAAGTAACTCTACTACGACCAGATTTAGAGGCTTCACGAACACTGCCGATGTTTTGGTGCTTTTGCGCAATCTTTCAACCATTTTCTCATCACATTTCAATCTGCGGCCGATTTCTCGATTGGATAAACCAGAAAGGTGGAGATTAATGAGCTCCTGGCGATCACTAATAGAAAGTCGTGGCATATGGACTAAATGTTACGTTGTATAACCTGGAACAACAACAATTACGATTAGAGATGCTTTGTTGCCTGTTGGTGGATATTTTAAACTGATTTAGGGGCGATAATTTAAGCTGATTTTAAGCGAATTTGTTGCTGCGGATTTTTTTTTTTTTTTTGCCTCCTCAATTTGAAGTTATTTTTTTTTAAATTGACGTGAACACTAGAATATTTCAATCAAAAGTCAAATATGAACAGGTAAAATTATAAAAGAATAAAAGGAGAATCAAATGAGGTATAGGTTGTTTAAACAGTTACATTAAATTTAGCTTAAATTTGCAGTTTTGGAAAAAATTACAAGTGTGGACTTTCTTTTGGCGGCACTGTATTTTTGATTTTGAGCAGACTCGATAATACGACGTTTTACATCAATTAGTGTTCTTATATTTTGATGTATTTTTATTCCTCGTTGCACCATTATTGTTCGTATAAAAAAAGTTGTTTATAAAATTGAAAACTTCATTTTTCATTGATTGAAAATTGATTTAAAATTGATTACTTTGGTTTCAATTTAATGCACTTTTTAAAAATTTGAATGCGTTATAGTTTTTAACTTGATTGTTTTAGTTTTTAAATGGAATGCGTTAGTTTTTAAAATTTGAGTGCCTTATCTTTTAATTAGACCGCAAAATTTGTTGTTCATATAAATTCCCTAAGACGAAACGAAACATCACATAGTGAGTGACAGATTTTACTGATACCCGATCCTGGTATAATACCGGGTGGATAGTTAAGAGTGCACAAATCAATAAGGTGGGGGAGGATCTATTGCGGGGGAGGGCGATCGTTTAAGAACAAATAAAAACTGACGCGTGCACACAATAACGACCACGTGACTAATATCGCGCTTGCTCGTAGGAAACAGCCATTTCAAGAAAGAAAAGAAGTTCGTATGTGACGGTTTATAGTTCCTGGGCACGTGCTGTCATCCCTTCCCATCAATGGCGACTAGATGCAGTGAATGAAAGGGTATTTTAACATCTGGATGCGGGGTATAAGAAATCACATTCTTTTCTCAGTTTTTTTTTTTATTTAAAAATACGTATAATGTGGATATTTTATTTATACTATGGATATTTGATTTAGAATGTGGATATTTGATTTAGAATGTGGATATTTGATTTAGAATGTATGCATTTTATTTAAAATATTATTTATAATGTGTATATTTTATTTAAAACTAGCAGGACCCATTAACCGGCGTTGCTCGGTTGAAGCCCCCCCCCCCCGCAAAAAAGTAAACTACGGTTGTTGATAATCTGCAGGTATTGTTTGAATCTGAAAAAAAAGCAAATAAGGGAATGCATAAATCTGTATGCAACAATAAAATTAGGAAAAATGGTCCATTAAAATAAGAATAGAAAGTATAAACAGATATTTTAGAATTTAGGGATTCTCACTGTATATGAACTGTTTAGATTTATAGAAACTCCCCATGTTAAGAACAGCTTTCGGAATAGACACCACCAACCTCCCCTTGCAATAGACACCTCCAACATTCTCATGTAAAGAACATATGTCGAATCAGAAAACCTCTTTTTTAGTTCGGGGTGGTAGCTAAATAAATTCCCCTAAAGTTAACTGTGAAACTCGTAAGCAATGTACCAACCGGCAATTGATATGGTTGGTAACTGTGTCGATAAGAGAGAAGTGTATTTTGTACGGCGCGAGTTCAGATCTAGCAGACAT
Source organism: Euprymna scolopes (assembly GCF_053919585.1). NCBI lineage: Eukaryota > Metazoa > Mollusca > Cephalopoda > Sepiida > Sepiolidae > Euprymna > Euprymna scolopes. The sequence goes on along the minus strand of NC_136483.1, from coordinate 12,643,349 downwards.
TAAATTACAGTGCAGAATACATGTGTTTACATCTCTAGAAGCACTTTTCTGCGCAAAATTTGAATGAGATTTTCGTAATCAGTATAGACGAAAACATATACAAGTGGTCATTGTAACGAAACATTTGGACGTAATGTAAAAATTTACTCCCCCCCCACCAATGTTAACGTGTGCGCGTGTAAAAGAAATCTAATCGTCTACCGTAGTAAATGACAGAAGGCAAAAGTCGTAATTGTAACGAAAAATGTGGAAGTGAACGTAATGTGTTAATTACCCCCCTAAAAATGTTAACGTGTGTGCGCGTAAAGAAATGTAACTGTCAACTTTACTAGGAAATGGCAAAAAAAAAAAAACAAGAATAAGCAAAGGTGAACATGTTTTGATTGATTGTGCATCTTTGCCACCTATTTGTTAAATAGTTTATTCAGGTTAAATTCAAGCTTCACAATATCTTTTTTTATTATTAAATTATTAGGTGGAGGCACAGAATACTTACCAAATACCCTTCCTTCCTTATGTTAAGAATGGCTGTCAGAATAATAACGTTATTATTTCAGCACGAATTACTAATTCGTTATCTTTCTTACTTAAATGAAATAAAAAAAATTTTCATGCGTACTTGAATAAAATTCACTAAAAATGTAAGAAATAACACAACGTTATATAACATGGCAAATAAGTAATAAACAAGAATTATTGGCTGGAAGGCCAAGGAATGAAAATCTCCCAAAACTTTCAATCTTTTAAATTAACTGAGAATTTGCTAAGAATTTTAAAGCAATGAATTCGACAGTTTAAAGCCTTTGCCTATTTCGTTTATTTTTTGTAAACAAAGCAATTTAATCGTTAATAGTTACTTTGTGACTCCTCAGAAGACTTTAAACTGTCGAATAGAAAGTCCTGGCTTTAAAATTCTTAGCAAAATGTCATAATAAAATAAAGTTCGTGTCATTTTGTTTTCGAATTTCCAATTCGATGTTTAGGTTTTATAGACGCGGACGATTATTTTGAGCGGTAATTTGGCCATGTAAATCTGATAATAAATGAGAATTAGCTAAAATTATTAAAACCGGTAATTTTTATTCGACAGTTTAAAAGCTTTACCTATTTCGTTTCTTTTGTGTAAACAAAGCAATTTTAATTGTTTCTTAATAGTTGAAAGCATATACGGAGAAGACTGTGTGTGTATATGAATTATTGTATTTATGCAAGTTTTTACTTGTGAATGACTGTGGCGCTATATGAGGTTAACAGTATGTAAATGCCTGTTTCTGAATGATTTATAATCGTAAATGTTCGTTTTAACGTTAGTATCTCCTGTGGAGGGCGACACCATGTTTGTCAAATTTTTGAAGTGTTCGTTAATGTAGAAATTTATTTCATTCTGTAATATGAAAATGTCAGGATTCAGCGAATCCTAAAAACCGGAACATTGGTATAGAGAAGTTATTAATTTTAATGCGGAAATCGAAAGGTATATGTTATGTCTATGTATGTAATCTCCCAGTTAGGAAGGATGTAATTGCACTATAGTAGAAAATACAGAATCGTACATATCCCCGTTATAAATATATATAATGTGAATATCTTATTTATAACGGGGATATTTTATTTATAATTAGCAGCACCCGTTAACCGGCGTTGCCCGGTGGATGTCTACCCCCCCCTACAAAAAGTAAACTACAGTCGTTATTGGTTGCCTCTGCAGTTCCTGAATAATTCGCACACTGGCGTTCAATTGCGATTTTTTTCTCCAGCTCTTTCGGGACAGTTCATAGTGCTTATAGGATTATATTTACTCTATTTTCCTTTCAGTTCTTTAGCAAGTTCAATATATTCGCTCCGTTTTTCCTCCTCTTTCATCTTTCACAATTTGGTTGCAGCGAAGAGAAAAGGACATCTGCCGCGAGGCCATGAAGTCTATTTTGAACTCTATCAAGGCAGGACAAGTCCTTTCTAGCAGCTCCTGCCCAGATGTGGCAACAGTACTCCATCCTTGAACGTACCTGGCTCTTATATAGATATATAATCATCAGCAGTGATATATCTACTGTATCGATAGAAGGATCCGACCATTTTTACAGCGGCCTTGGCAACAGATTTGATTACGTATTCCATTTAAGATCAGGAGTAAAGGTCAAATCCAGAAGCTTGTCAAAACTTGAGGCCTCCCCAAGAGGAGAGTCATTCATTTTAATTGATGCCAGATGGGGATCAGAACGTTGATGATGTAAAGATAGAAGCTTGGTTTTAGATGCATTAAAAGTAACCAGCCACTCCTTTCCCCATTGTACAAGTGATCAAGATCAGAGAGAATCGGAGAGAGCTTGATCGTTTACTGTCTTAGATATGCTACTATAGATGGTAGTGTCATCAGCAAAAATGTCTACGAATGATGTAAGGATGTGATTTGGAAGATCATTAATGCAGATCAGGAAAAGAGTTGGGCCCTGGATGGACCCCTGAGGGACTCCAGCATTAATACTGTGAGCTTCTGATTTTTGCCCATCAACTATTACTCTTATGAGCCTATCAGATAGAAATGATTTAATAATTGAGAACACATTTCCAGCTATACCATAGCTGGAGATTTTGTGAAGTAAACCTTTATGCCATACCCTATCAAAGGCCTTTGATATAGCAAGAGCAATTGCCCTAGAAAGGTTGCCTCTGTCGAGAGATTGGCTAATCCTATGAGATATAACTGTAAGCACATCTGCTGTAGATCTAGCAGAACAGAAACCATACTGTGTGTCACTAAGAAGGTTATTTTTGCTGAGATATAGTGTCTTTCCTTAATTAATTATTATGATGCTAGCTTGGATATCTGTTTCTGAGAAGTTCATGGTTTTCATTTCCCAGTACTGTCCTGGGTTTGTGTCTATACGATTTGTCTGCAAATTCTTCTTCTTCTTCTTCTTCTTCTTCTTCTTCTTCTTCTTCTTATTATTATTATTATTATTATTATTATTATTATTATTATTATTATTATTATTATTTTATTTTTTTTTATGTTTCTTCTTTTTTCTTTTTCAAAATTGTTTTTTATATGCAATCCCATATTAAATGTCTCAAATGTCGCATGTTTACGGACCACCGTTTTTCTTCCCATTCTTCGGGGATTGTTCATTTGTCGAAGGCCGTTTTGTCCGGACAGAAGGCAAATAGTTAACTATGTCGCCTGCAGCAGCTCCAGCCATGGGTAGGATAGAGAGACACGAGGTTCAAGCAAAGGGGCGTAGAGTATGGGTGTTTTAGGGGTGTTTTGTTTTAAGTGAAGTTAAATAAAAATGGCCCATCCTGTGCAATGAAGCTGTTATTTAGTGTTTTACGATGTTAAAATGGCGGATGTGATGTTGAAAAAGGAAAGGAAGACATGTTAACAGAAAAATGAAGAAAGGGATTAGAAGAGAACAATATGGAGCAAAAGTGAAAAGAACGAAAAATATTACGATTAAGCGGGAAGAAAAGAAAAGAAAGAAAGAAAGAAAAGGAAAAGAAAGAAAGGACAAAGAAAGGAACAAATAGTTGAATGAAAGAAATAAAACGGAAGGAGTGAGAGGGAAAATAGACCCCCCCCAAAAAAAAAGGTAAGGAAAAGAAAGTAAGAGATTTAAAAAGAAGCCGAAAAAATGAACGTAGAAAATAAAAGAAGGAAAAGTTAATGGAAAGGAAATAAGAAAAGAAAAAGGCGGGGGAGAAAAATAAATGAGGGAGAGAAAAAAGAAACATAGATACATTTAAAAAAAAAAATTCTAATCTCTATGTAGGTAGGGAAGTGTCAAAAGTTGTAAATGTTTTGATTTCGATTATATCTGATGGCATCTAAGTCATGTATTTTAATCTTTTGAAATCAGTACTATATATATTAGGTACAATATAATATTCAATAGAGAATTGATTCTATAATAATAAATACGAAGTCTGCATCATATTTAAGTGTATTTTACGATCAGGAAAAGTTGGGCGCCACACGCTAGTTATAAGTAAAGACTAAAACTACATTATCTAAAAATTAGTCAGTTTTATAAAAATTTAGTTTAATTAATAACTAAATGATTAAACGGTATTGTAATAATTAAATTTCAATTTGAAAATCCTATTTTAAAAAAATTGGTAAAAGAAACGAGTTAATATAATAATAATAATAATAATAATAATAATAATAATAATAATAATAATAATAATAGTCTATAAATATAAAAGCGAAAATGTATGTATTATGTGTGTTCGCTTTTTCTGTGTGTCTACAAAAAGCTTCTTTCAGAGAAGCGGTCGCTCGCTTCACAACTTTTTAAAACTTTTTATATCACATATAAATCGTAATATCTCACAGTTAACAACGTAGCTCGCTTGTCTATTTAATTTGCTCGATTTCGGGAAGATAAATATTCAATATTTGTCGCTCGCCGCATGTGGGTTAGTCTTTTTCCTATAACATCTTGGGTGGGTGGGGGGAAGCGTTCAGTAGTAAATGAAATCCCACAGTCAAACTTGACCTCATTAGCTCATTAAAACGAGCACCTGCTAAAGCCAAGTACTTAAATAAATTCAAACGTGTTTCCGAAAGCATGTCGCGGTGGGGCAATGGTTAATGTCGCACTTTTTTTTTTTCACAACTTTGCCTCAGCAGTTCGGGTTCGATCCTCATACTTACTTTTTTTTAACCCCCCTCCCCACACACACACCTCCAAATACCCGGGCAACGCCGGGTCCCCCTCGCTAGTTAAGAAAACAGCTAATAATTCATCTCTATATCTATGAAAGTGAGAACGTGTGTGAGAGAGAGAGAGAGAGAGAGAGAGAGAGAGAGCACTTCTCAAATTATATACTCAACGAATTTTGGTCTACAGGCTTGGAATTCTGTATATAGGATATTCAGACATATGGCACACTTTTTGGTCGGTTTCCATCCAGAAAAAAAAACTGCTTAAGGGTAAAATTTGAAAAATTGGTACTTAGGGCTTATCAAATGTTTATCTGTTTGTCAATTATTTCACGAGGCTTGAAAAAATTTTTTACGTGGCAAGCTGGTCTAATGGTTATTGGACTTGACTCAATGTCTTCAGGTTTTGATTTCGCTCTCAGCTCGATTATTTTTTTTACTTACAAGAAGCGAACTGTGTAGAAAAACATAATACACGCACATGTCTCAGTTTTTTGTATTTTCGTTTTTTTTTTTACTTCATTTTTTTATTTCATTTTTTTAAAAGGAATTTAACTTTATGTTTAATACCGGGTAACGCCGGGTACACCTTCTAGTAAATGAATAAAGTGAAATAGGAAAAAGAAGTAAATGAATTAAAATGCATTTTTTATGAACATCAGACATGAACAGGAAAGAATGAATGAAAAACAACCGTCTGTATGGAAGCCCCCATCCCCACCCTGCGGCGAGTAAGAAAGAGAAAAAGAAGGAATTGGAATAAATGAAAGTGAAAATAAATTAGCAATAAAATTTGTAGGGAAGAATAAATATTCAAAATTTAAGGCTAATACATAAATAAAATTAAAAAAAAAAAAGGCAAAAATAAAGTCATTATAAACCAGAGGACATGAAGGAAAGGTTGGAGAAGAAGAAGAAGAAGAAGAAGAAGAAGAAGAAGAAGAAGAAGAAGAAGAAGAAGAAGAAGAAGAAGAAGGAGGAGGAGAAGGAGGAGGAGAAGGAGAAGGAAAAGGAGTAGAAGATGCTTAAAGTTGTAAATAAATGCAAACGAGCAATATGTTGTCGTCGAAAGGGGGCGGGTAAGGAGTTTTAAAATGGAGATTTTCTATTGTAAGTGACACACGGTCAATTCACGGCTGACTTGTTGTGAATTGGGTTATTACATCTATATTACGAATGGATTAAGGTTGGTTCGTTTATTGCGAACCATCTGCGGGGGAGAAATACGTCCATATGACGTGAAAAAAGAGAGAAGAATCGAAACGAATGACGTTCCTTTTGTTTCATTGGTCATTTTACACCCCTACACCGCGCAATGAGACTGCTCCCTTTTTTTTATGGGTACTTAATAAAAAAAATGGGGAGGGGAATACAATTCAGGGTTCATGGATCTGTTTATCACAGAGTTTTACTAAATAACGTTTAAATAAGAATGGTATTTCTTTCTTTCTCTCTCTCTCTCTCTCTCTCTCTCTCTCTCTCTCTCTCTCTCTCTCTTTACTGAAAGGGTTTTGACGGGAATTAGAGGTTTATGCATTTTCTGAAGGGACGAATGATGATAAAACCTGAATAATAGGTACGCATCTACGTTTATTGTGAACCATCTGCATGGACAAATGCTCTATCCATACTAGACACACACACACACACACACACATACAATGGCAATTGGGCACTTTAATCGGAAGTATTTTTTTGTTTTCATTTTCAGAAGAGTTACAGTGCAGAAAAGAGGAGAAAATTCAATATTTAATAATTAAAAAAAAAAATCACAAATGCTGTTATTGAATAAAAAACAACAAAAAACTGCAAAGATTGCAAAATATCCTTATTTAACTGTTTTATTTTACATCTATGTAAAAGCTATAAAAAAGAATCAAATCCCGAAGATTTTTTTAAAACCCAATTGTATTTGTGATGTTTCCTTATAAGCAACGTATATTAAAGTTGTTATTGAGATGCTCATCTATTTGTAGGTGAATGAAACACAGCATAACAGCACATTATCCAGGACATTCTGATAAGTAGATTTCATTTTGATCAAAAACAAGTATTACATTATCGTGGAGTCTGCGTTCATGCTTAATATCTATAAAAATTAAATATCACGCAACCTTATTTTATTTTATTTATAACTTGGCAATTATCGAAATTAAAAAACCGATAATTGATATGGTTTAGTGGCCGGGATACACACAGGCGTCGGCGTTAATTTTCAGGAAACTTCCAGTGTGTTTCAAGAGGTTAAACGCAATACATTTACCAAACCTCGAATTCCAATTAATATCACCTTTCTTAAACCGTCTCCCACTTGATCAATGCTGAATGCATTTTCTTGGTACTTCTTGAATATTATATAATGTAAATATAATCAGAATAAAATAGTATTATAATGTTATGGATTGGAAGCAGAAGATATGGCGTTACTTATTAAATTCTAGGCAATTCCAAGTTTTCCTGCTATTTAGCAAATCATTGGTATTTGTAAAGTTTATCTTACGAAACCGATATTAATAGGGTAAGAATGTCAATAGGGTAAAAATGACTGACGTGTCATTTTATTATTGCATTAATTTTTTTATTAGCAAATAACTTTGAAACCGTTAAGCTGCTTTTTTTACCGACTAAAAACCAAATCGAGTTTGTTCCACAAATATACCCTATATATTAAGTTTTTAATTTGTAGACCAAAAACGGACATAGTAGTTTGGTAAAGACCGTTCCGTACACACAAAGACAAAATCATATATATATATATATATATATATATATATATATATATATATATATATATATATATAAACTAGCTGTACCCTGGCAAGCGTTGCTGTGGCTCAAATTGGGGCAATTGAAAAAGTTCAAAAATTAGAAAATGTTTATAGGTTTAATTTCCCATTTTGTATGTGTACACAGTTAATGTTTTATTTTCTTAGCTGATATAGAGATTTCTTGGTTTGGTGACACTTTAACACATAACATAAATTGTCTATGTAAAAAAAAAAAGTCAGTGTGTAACTATAAGCCACACAATTGTAAAGATTGGTCATTGAGCTTTGTTGATGGTTATTGCAAACGACAACCAAATTGGAAATTGCTCGATCCACACAGAAATTTTTGCATCACTTGTGGGAAATTAAGTACGAAAAAATGCCAGCTGATCCGAGTTAAGGGCGAAATTCTTTGACTCTTAACTTCTGTAATTTTATTACATCAAAAGAAGAGTTGGTTTGAAAGGTTTTACAGATATTCAAATTAATTATACGAATTTCACTTGACTGAGTGAATGCGCTATCCTTGCAGCTCAAAACAAAGACGTCCATGAACTTAACGCTATTATTCAACGTAAAATTCCAAGTGAGGTAGTCAAATACAAATCCATCGACACATTTGCCAGGGATGCCACCGCATGTACTGCAACTGAAAATTGGCTTACTAATTATCATGTTGTGAAATATAAACCAATCCAAGCTTTGCAATGACACATGGCTTGCAGTAAAAAAAATTAACAAACAATATCATAGAAACAACAATCTTAACAGGACCTTTCACAGGTGAATATATCTTTATTGCACGCATTCCTATGATTCCACTGGATACACCAATACACTTTAGAAAATTGCATTTTCCAATTTTATTGTCGTTTGCAATAACCATCAACAAAGCTCAGGGAACAATCTTTACAGTTATGTGGCTTACAGTTACACACTGATTGTTTTTTTCACATGGACAATTTATATTACGTATTCGAGAGTCACCAAACCAGAAAATCTCTATATCAGCTAAGAAAATGGAACAACAAAAACTGAATAATGAATCAGTAATTACTTTTGTTTTATATATACACAGACATATATATATATATATATATATATATATATACATATATATATACATATATATATAAATAAATGGAGAGAGAATGTGAGGCATAGAAAAATATATATTATCACAAAATTGATTAGAATTAAAAAACGAGTCGAATATTCGTTTAGACTAATAAAAATCAAAATTAATTATTTTATTCTAATAAATTATTACATAATTCTAAAACAATTTAATGAAAGCTGTTTCAAATTATTTTTTTATCAATTAAGCAGCTTCTTAAACCAAATCATTTTACAAGAAATTATTGCAAATTTTTGTTAATGAGCATGTCTAATATATATATATATAAGCGTGCACACACACACACACACACATACATATATATATATATATATATATATATATATATATATATATATATATATATATATATATATATATATATATATCAGTAATTCCCCCACTATGCAACAACCTGAAGGTAGCATACACAGCAACCGGAATTATTTACCCGGCGATTCGCCATCAACTCCACTTTTAAGCCAACAGACACCTTCCTTTCAAATTATAGTATGCGGACGGAAGCCATAAGTGATTATCTGAAAATCACCCTTCCTCATGTCCGCGATATCATAAAAAAACTTAGACACCGTCAAGGCGTGTGGGGGTAATCTCATCATTGCTATACTAATTAAGAAATGCTCAACTGAGCTAGCCCCGTACTTTCCAAACTTTACAACAAATGTCTTGCTGAATCTTGTTTCCATAATAGCTGGAAGATAGCCTCTGTGGGACCAGTGTACAAGAATTCTGGTGAAAGGACCAGCCTTCTCAATTATCGTCCCCCCTTTTCGCTGAAATCTTTGAGATGCTTATCAATCAAGCACTAGTTCACTACCTTGCAAAAGCTAATGAAAAACATTACAGATTTCGATTAAGAAATGTCATTCTACTGCACATATTTTAATAGTCATCTCTTAACTATATACCATGTACTGGATAAAGCGGGTAAAGACAGGACTGTAGCCCTCGATATATTGAAGACCTTTGACAAAGTCTGGTATGAAGGGCTGCTAATGAAAATGAAATCATGCGGTATAATTGAAAGAATACTAAATATAAGTAGATCCTTCTTAGACAATAGGACTATCGAGGTTGTCATTGATGAATGTTCATCCAAGCAGGATAAATGTAATGCGAGAGTGCCTCAAGGGTCGATCCTTGGACCACTATTATTCCTGATATTCATTAACGACCTCCCATATAATATTGCCTCCGAGATGGGTATATTTGCTGATGATACAACGATGTACTGCATACATGAGGAAGAAACATATGGACACAAATCTAAGACAATGGCAGAATAGAAAATGACCTCCAGGCCGTAGTGAAATGGGGCCGTAAATGGATGGTAACATTTAATGCTATTAAGACTAAGCTACTCTCATTTAACAATTACAAGACGCCTCACCAACCACCGATATCCATGACAAATAACACTTTACCTGAGCATTCTTCCTCCAAATTCCTCGGACCAGCCCCCTCAATTAACAGGAAATATGAACTGGAATAAATACATTGAGAACATTGCTAAGTCTGCTGAAAGAAAGGTGGGCTCCTTTTATCGTGCTAGAAAACTACTTACACATAGAATGGAAATATGTCACAAAGTTTAACAATGTTTTTTAATATAGATCCACAGAATATTGTGATAAGTGTTTCAGTGTGAACAGGTATGGTATAATAAATTATGGGGTTTATCTATTTTATTTTTACTTTCATCATATTTTGCTTTGGTTTTGATACCCCCAAATTCGAAGCTATTTCTTTACAACCCTTCCTTTTCATAACCTATCATACATCAGAGTCCATTTTTTGTAGGCTGTTTTTGAACCCAGTCAACGAAGGGTACTTTTGCTAGTATATATATATATATATATATATATATATATATATATATATATATATATATATGTGTGTGTGTGTGTGTGTGTGTACATTATATATATATATATATATATATGACTACTTCATTTAATCATATAAATTAATATACGAAAATATAATTTTATGCGCAAATTTTAAGTATTTACTTGAACAGTGCTCAATAAATTGGTAGAGCTAGGTAGTAAGTTATAAAAATATGTATGGCAATTAAGCTACACATAATATATTTCGCGTTTCATTCTCGTGAGAATTCGTCAAACTTTATATATATATATATACACCTGGTCGTCGCGACACATGCTTAAGGCCATCAGAACTAAATTTCATCTCATCAGACCAAAGGACATGATTCCAGTAATCTATAGGCTTTGTAGACATGTCTTCAGTAATCTGTTTGCGGGTTTCCTTGTGTATTGCATTCAGAAAAGGCTTCCTCCTGGGGTGACAGCCATGCACACCGATTTGAGGAGTACAAAGATAAGTGTGTCATGCCTACAGGCAAGCATGGTGGTGGGAATGTCATGGTCTAGGGCTGCATGCGAGCTGCAGTTATTGGAGAGTTACATTTCATTAAAAGAAACATGAACTCAAACATGTACTGTCAAATATTGCAGCAGAGCATGATCTCCTCCCTCCAAAAACTGGGTCGCAGTACAGTGTTCCAGCCTGACAATGACCTAAAAAACGCATCCAAGACAACCAATGCTTTACTGAAGAGGCTGAAGGTGAAGGTGATGGACTGGACAAGCATGTCTCCAGACTCAAAACCAATAGAACATTTTTCGGCCATCCTCAAGCAGAAGGTAGAAGTATACAAAGTCTCAAATATCCGCTAGCTCCGCGGCGTCGTAACTGAAGAGTGAAAGAGCATTCCAATGGCTACGTGTGATTTACATCTGGTAAACTCCATGGCCAGGAGAGCAAAGGCAGTTTTGGATAATGATGGTGGGCACACAAAATATTGAGAGCTGAGACGTTGTATGTTAATATTGAAAACTTTTCATAAGGGGTGTACTCAATTTTGTTGCAAGGGATTTAACTTTTAATGGCTATATTTTGAATTATTTAAAGGGGAAAATAAATTAACTCTGTTATATATGCCGCAGACAGACTACTTTTCGTTGTGTCAAAAAATCATTTTTTCAGTGTTGTCTCATGAAGAGATTATAATGGATTTTGTTAGCGATACTTTTTGAATGAATTCAATTATTTATACGAACGGGCATTTTTACCTGTGAGTTGGAAATAATTTTCCCTTTTGTACGATTTGGTATCCCCTAAATGGGGAACGTCATATATATTATTTTTAAAATATAATTATCCACTGACACGTGTCAGTGGATAAGTATATTTTAAAAATAATATATATATATATATATATATATATATATATATATATATATATATATATATATATATATATATATAACCAAGGTAAAGTTTATGCTCATTCTATGAAGTTAGAAAAGCATTTATGGTTAGTATTAAAGTTTAATTGCAAAATCACTCTGTGCTGCTAAAGGACAAGAAAAACTAAAATTTCCACACGTTCCTTTCGTATTAAAGAACATGTATTTTTATTTATTTTCTTTTTCGTAAAGAACGTTTAATCCAGAATAGTAACTTTTAAAAAGAATGAATTTGAAGAAGGAGCAAACGACCATGTTTGGTTTTATGAATCGAATAAAGATAAACACTAAAAATACGCATAGATCAATGATCTTTTTTTTTTACATGTAGCGACCAATTTAGCAATGCATTGTTTTTGCCGCTAGTCCCAGTGGGGTGACTGGTATGGGGAATGATACAAAAGAGGTCAAAAGTTGACCCAGGTGCCATTTCATGTTGCTGTCGTGGCCAATATACGAACGAAAATGATCACAGTTTGGCACAATGTCAACTTATGCCACAAAGTGGGGTCATTTAAGGTCACATATATTAATATAGAGAACAAGTCTCTTTATTTAGAAATAAAACCTGGACAAATAACCCAAGACGAGAATTTTTTAAAATACAGAAACGCAGATCTATGTCTCTAGGAAAAATATTCAGCGAAGAAATTAAAACTGTCTTCAGTTTTGCCTGCTAAATAGCTTTCTTGCTACATCAAAATAATAATTTCTTACTACATCAAAATAATAATTTCTTACTACATCAAAACGATAATTTCTTGTTACATCAAAATAATAATTTCTTACTACATCAAAATAATAATTTCTTACTACATCAAAATGATAATTTCTTGCTACATCAAAATAATAATTTCTTACTGCACCAAAATAATAATTTCTTACTACATCAAAATGATAATTTCTTACTACATCAAAATAATAATTTCTTACTGCATCAAAATATTAATTTCTTGCTACATCAAAATGATAATTTCTTGCTACATCAAAATGATAATTTCTTACTACATCAAAATAATAATTTCTTACTACATCAAAATAATAATTTCTTACTACATCAAAATAATAATTTCTTACTGCATCAAAATAATAATTTCTTACTACATCAAAATAATAATTTCTTACTACATCAAAATGATAATTTCTTGTTGCATCAAAATAATAATTTCTTACTACATCAAAATAATAATTTCTTGTTACATCAAAATGATAATTTCTTTCTACATCAAAATAATAATTTCTTACTACATCAAAATAATAATTTCTTACTACATAAAAATGATAATTTCTTACTACATCAAAATAATAATTTCTTACTGCATCAAAATATTAATTTCTTGCTACATCAAAATGATAATTTCTTGTAACATCAAAATGATAATTTCTTACTACATCAAAATAATAATTTCTTACTACATAAAAATAATAATTTCTTACTACATCAAAATGATAATTTCTTACTACATCAAAATGATAATTTCTTACTACATCAAAATGATAATTTCTTACTACATCAAAATGATAATTTCTTATTACATCAAAATGATAATTTCTTACTTCATCAAAATGATAATTTCTTACTAGTAGGCGATGTTTTTTACAATCTCTTTCTTACATTAAGATATGTTTCCAGTCTATCTCTGCTATATCGTAATTTTCATGGCAAGTATTTGACTGAGCTTAACCCTATCGGTTCCCCCCTGCAAAACATTCATAAGAAGCACTCGTCAACTATAACCACTGTCAACACTTTCCCCTATTCTTCATCTTTGCCAAAAACTACACGAAAAGTCCATGAAATAAGTTGTTTTTTTCTAGAACTGCCCGCCCATGGAACCCTACTGAGGGGCTGGCTTCCAGCCGACTACAATATGGTCGTCTCAATTTCAATGTTAACAAGATTTTGTTGCGCCGCCGGGTTAGGGTTAGGGTTAAATAATCAAATTCTATCTAATTTACACCAATACTGATCATCACTATATTGCCCATCGACCTTCTGACACTTACTAACCCCTATCCTCGAGTAGCTTTTCAGCATGGACAAGCAATAAGTCTACTTTATAAAAATACACTGGTTGGAAATCAGATTTTACATGTTTTAAAATTTAACTTATATTCTGACATTTTCAACATGGACGTCATGCAGCATAGTTAAGTTTGTTAATTGATTTTCTAACATTTTTTAATTAAAACATGATTTTGTAAAACAAATCTATTAAACGTATGGCGTCGTTTACACACATTTAACATAGTTTACATTTATATTCATGCATGTTTATTATTTAGTTAACCAATGTTTGTTACCTATAATCAGAGAATATAGTAAAATTATTAGGAAAAAATTAACAATGTTATATTGTTATTTCACCCTAAACAAAGCACAGTGTTAATTTGATGTAAGGGGCTACTATTTGGGACAAGGTTTACACGCATACTATGTAGGGAGTTGAGCAGCGAGATGTTTTTCACTTTACACGTCAGTACCGTCAGGGAAGCAGGAAACTGTTCAAAGTCTAGCAGTACAGTAGAAGGTTTTCCTGCATTTAGAGATCTCTACAGTGTAAGGTTGGATGTTGCTGATTGTTGTTTTAGTTGAGGGTATTTGTTTGTACGAGGTTTTTGTTCACATTACATTCAAACTTTTATACAGTCAGTGAAGCACGAGAAGGCTTTCCAGCGTGTAGGGACCGCTACAGTAAAAGGGTGAATTCTTTCGCCATTTTCCGATTTACATTAACCATGGAAGGTTATTTTGCCAACTGCCCCGCTTCAAATCTAGATATCTGCTTTTTAACTCTTTTAAATTTGAACCCTATATTAAAAAAAAAAGACTTCATATGCCTCTTTTCACAAGAACTATTATTTCCATGGATTGGATTTTACTTTCGCATTTCTCTACAGGATTTTTCTATACGGACTTTTCATTCCTTTTCTAACCCGGATATTTTTATAGAGATTCAAAAAGATATCTTACAGAATTCTTTTGGATTCACTAATCGCCCCACCTATTGCGAATTTTCAGATATCACTGGATATTTACAACCATACTTATTGAACTTTGCTGAGTATTTGAACTATAAAATTATATTTTTCTTTTAATTTTCTTTCTTAAATATTTTCGAAAATTGAGCTAACCAACAAAAATGTTTTGCGACGTCAACACTATCTACAGCAGTTTTTATTTCACTCCCTCCCCCTCTTTCTCTCTCTCTCTCTCTCTCTCTCTCTCTCTCTCGTTTTTTAGATTTCTTTTTCTGCAGAAATCAAAATACAAAAAACAGTCTACGGCGTCAACATTATCTACACTAGTTTTTATTTCCCCCTCTCTCTCTCTCCCTCTCTCTCTCCCTCTCTCTCTCTCTCTCGCTCTTTCTCTCTTTCGCCCGCTTTTTACATTTGTTTTATGCCGAAATTTTTTTTTTTCAACGTCAACGTTATTTTTTATTTCCTCTCTCTCTCGCCCTCTTTCTCTCTCTGTTTATATTCTTCCAAACTTTTTCTCTCTCTCGCTCTTACTCTCTTTTTCTCCCCCCCCTCTCTCTCTCTCTCTCTCTCTCTCTCTCTCTCTCTCTCTCTCTCTCTCTATTTCGCTGGCTTTTTACATTTCTTTTATGCCAGATAAAAAAACAAACATTTTACGGCGATGTCGAAGAAAAAACAACGAACTATTTACGGTGTTAACACTATCTACAACAGTTTTTATTTCCTCTCACTCTCTCTCTCTCTCTTTCTCTTTATCTCTCTCCCTCGCTCGCTCGCTCGCTCGCTTTTTACATTTCTTTTTTCTGTCGAAATAAAAAAACAAACAATTGGTGGCGTCTCCATTATCTACAACAATTTGTATCTCTTTTATCTCTTTCTTACTCTCTCTCTCTCTCGCTCACTTTATACATTTCTTCTTATGCTGAAAAAAAAAACATTTTACGGCGTCAACACTATCTACATTAGGTTTTATTTCCTCACCCTCTCCCACTCTTTCTTTCCTTCGCCCTTTCGCTCGCTCTTCTCTCACTCCGATTATTATTTCTTTTGCATGTTTCTTTGGTCCTGTGTTCGTTTTACCTTGTGACTCGCTACGATAAATTGCTCTCAGAAAAGCAAAAGTATTCATCTACCTACTTTTCATTCCACCTCTACTTACGCATTCACAGATTGTGGTGAAACAACAACCATAGGAGATGAGTATAACAGTCCGCAAATAAATAAAATATTTTCTGTATTAATTAACTTACGGATATTTTCCTATAATAAAAAAAATTTTCTGTTTGTAGTTTAACGCAATTTTTACTAAGTTCGTCTGGACGAAATTGATTTGGCAATTTCTGGCGCAAATACGGTCGTTTGAATCCCATAATGATGTTGATTTCTTGGACAATTACAAAGAAACACTCATCGTCTGAAAACCTTCTTCTTTTTTTTTTTTTTGAGCCATTATTCCTCACCTCTCACTGTTATCACCGTATCTACTTCAACGACTTCTCTTTTTTATTTTTCTTGTTATTTCTCTCAATAATCATATGCTATCTTTTCATCCTCTTTCGCTCTCTCTCTCTCTCTCTCTCTCTCTCTCTCTATATATATATATATATATATATATATATATATATATATATATATATATATATGTATATCTCTATCTTTCCTCTTTACGTTTTTCTATATCTAAATAACTTTTCCAGAAATGATAAATTCATTGCGAGAATTTATCTGTCAGAAACACTTCAGTTGACCTTCCTGACACGCTGGGATGAGAGCTTTGCCTATTTTGATAATAATTCGTAAGAATCCACCAACAAGGTCGGTCGACTTCACTCGGGATCATAATATCCCCACAATTAGAATAAGATAAAAAGGATAAAGAACAGAACGGAGAATTTCAAAATAATGAAGGAAGGCGAGGAAGAAGATGACGGATGAATGAATTGATGGGAAGGATATCAATAAAATGGTGAACTAAAAAAAGAAATAATACCACAATTGAGCTAATGCATCTACCGTTAGTCTATTTTGCCCCCCCCCCCTAGACAAAAAAGAGTTTCCGCTCTAATAGGCTCCACACTATCGGTTGATAGCTTCAATCTCTGTCACTTCATGGAATTTTTGCAATTTCTTATCTGTTACAAAGTACCTCATTGCACTTATGCCCCTTCCACGTACCCGATGAACCTGACAAGCAGCAAACTCTCACTTTTTCACTGCAGCGATTCTTACAATCCGAAAAGCCTTCTAATCTAATAGTTTCTTCCCCTGGACTGCAAGACTTCGATTTGCTTTCCTGCTTCTTTGACTGTGCATAAATTTAAATGTCATGTGAACAGACACTTCGCTCATCTACAACACAGTCCCCTGTACACCATTTACGTCCAAGTGGTAATATGCCTTGTTTAGGGGTGAACAAGAAAAAAGTGATGAAGAAGAAGAAGAAGAAGATAAGGAACATGAAAAATAGCAGATGAAAAACAGTAAAAAAATAATAAAATGATGAGAAACTAACTAAACAGTTAACTAAATAAAAGCACGGAAGAAGAAGAAGCAGATGATGATGATGATGATGATGATGATGATGATGAAGAAGAAGAAGAAGAAGAAGAAGAGGATGACACGTAAGATGTCTTCGAGTTGGAAAAGAATGCGAATAATTAAAGAAACAAGGAATCTAAAGTTTCCACGTAGGAATCGTCACAAGAGAATTGCATCCGTGTTTGTTTGATTCTTAGTTTTATCTATCAACTTTCGTTTGATTCGCGCGGGCTTGTAAAACATTTAAAATAAAAACGCCCCCCCCCTCCCACGTCGGCATCTGGGTAATGAAATCTTCTGCAGTCGATATCGGAAGTGACATAGAATGACGTCAAGGCGGTGTTCCCGCGAGACTGTACCGCGTGGAAACCTGACACGGACGTATTCTTGTTAGCTCAGAAAATGTTCCGTGGGTTAGTTTCGCGGAGGTTGTTTTGTTTGTTTGTTTGTTTTGGGTTTTTTTTCTGCAATAAACCAGATATGAAGATGTGGCAAGGGTGATTAGCGGAAGCAACGATAAATGAACTGAGGTTGGAAATTGTAAACAAAAAAGACGGAAAAAAAATGAAATTCTAGAAGGATATGAGGTGGACTACAAATAAAACTCTTGATCAATGGATAGAGATTAAGAGAAAGGAAGGATCGAGGATGAACACCACAGAAACGACAACAAAAACAACAACAACAACGATAATAATAATAATAATAATAATAATAATAATAATAATAATAATAATAGGTAATCCCACCTAAAAAAAAGGCATCAGCCGAGGCTGATAGCACACAAAGTAGCCATGAAGGCTCAAGGGGGTGGAAGGACGAAGAAGGAAGCGCTCTAAGCAGACCACTAGATGAGTGTGAAAAATACTGGAATCTTAGGGAGGTTTATTGCTACCAAGTTTCAGTTAAGACCAATGGCCGTTGCCAACCAGAAATCAATGGTAAACGACTATTGTTCTAATGCAAAGTTGTTTTGCAAACATTATCGAAAGTGGTGTGGAGTACTAGAAATCTATGGAAACTTGTTGTCAACCAGACTTAAGGAAACATTATCAGTTATTATCAAGGAGTAGCCTCTAGTGATAACCAGTGCGAGAACCCATAGAGAGTACCTATAATAGAATCAAAACGAGGCTAGCCCATACAAAGCAAATAACTGGTAAAAAAACAACAAAAACAAAAAAGATAGACAGGTAAGGGTGAGGGTTATAGTTATAATAAACAGTTGCATTAATATAACTGATTGCATTAATATAACTGATTGTATTAATATAAACTGATTGCATTAATATAACTGATTGTATTAATATAACTGATTGTATTAATATAAATAATTGCATTAATACAACTGATTGTATTAATATAAATAATTGTATTAATATAACTGATTGCATAAATATAACTGATTGTATTAATATAAATAATTGTATTAATATAACTGATTGCATTAATATAACTGATTGTATTAATATAAATAATTGTATTAATATAACTGATTGCATTAATATAACTGATTGCATTAATATAAATAATTGTATTACTATAACTGATTGTATTAATATAAAAAATTGTATTAATATAACTGATTGCATTAATATAACTGATTGTATTCATATAACTGATTGCATTAATATAAATAATTGTATTGATATAACTGATTGTATTAATATGACTGATTGCATTAATATAACTAATTGCATTAATATAAAGAATTGTATCCATATAACTGATTGCATTAATATAACTGATTGCATTAATATAACTGATTGCATTAATATAAATAATTGTATTCATATAACTGATTGCATTAATATAACTGATTGCATTAATATAAATAATTGTATTAATATAACTGAATGTATTAATATAACTGATTGCATAAATATAACTGATTGCATTAATATAACTGATTGCATTAATATAAATAATTGTATTCATATAACTGATTGTATTAATATAACTGATTGCATTAATATAACTGATTGCATTAATATAAATAATTGTATTCATATAACTGATTGCATTAATATAACTGATTGCATTAATATAAATAATTGCATTAATATAACTGATTGTATTAATACAACTGATTGCATTAATATAACTGATTGTATTAATATAAATAATTGCATTAATATAACTGATTGTATTAATATAACTGATTGTATTAATATAAATAATTGTATTAATATAAATAATTGCATTAATATAACTGATTGCATTAATATAACTGATTTTATTAATATAAATAATTGCATTAATATAACTGATTGTATTAATATAACTGATTGCATTAATATAACTGATTGCATTAATATAAATAATTGCTTAATATAACTGATTGCATTAATAAAACTGATTGTATTAATATAAATAATTGCATTAATATAACTGATTGTATTAATATAACTGATTGTATAAATATAACTGATTGTATTAATATAAATAATTGGATTAATATAACTGATTGTATTAATATAACTGATTTTATTAATATAACTGATTGTATTAATATAAATAATTGCATTAATATAACTGATTGTATTAATATAACTGATTGTATTAATATAACTGATTGCATTAATATAAATAATTGTACTAATATAAATAATTGCATTAATATAACTGATTGTATTAATATAAATAATTACATTGATATAAATGATTGTATTAATATAAATAATTACATTAATATAACTGATTGTATTAATATAAATAATTACATTAATATAACTGATTGCATTAATATAAATAATTGTATTAATATAAATAATTACATTAATATAACTGATTGTATAAATATAAATAATTACATTAATATAACTGATTGTATTCATATAAATAATTACATTAATATAACTGATTGTATTAATATAAATAATTGCATTAATATAACTGATTGTATTAATATAGATAATTACATTAATATAACTGATTGTATTAATATAAATAATTGTATTAATATAAATAATTGCATTAATATAACTGATTGTATTAATATAAATAATTACATTAATATAACTGATTGCATTAATATAACTGATTGTATTAATATAAATAATTGCATTAATATAACTGATTGTATTAATATAAATAATTGCATTAATATAACTGATTGTATTAATATAAATCATTACATTAATATAACTGATTGTATTATTATAAATAATTACATAACTATAATTGATTGTATTAATATAAATAATTACATTAATATAACTGATTGCATTAATATAAATAATTGTATTAATATAAGTAATTGCATTAATATAACTGATTGTATTAATATAACTGATTGCATTAATATAAATAATTACATTAGTGTAACTGATTGTATTAATATAAATAATTACATTAATGTAATTGATTGTATTAATATAAATAATTACATTAATATAACTGATTGTATTAATATAAATAATTACATTAATGTTACTGATTGTATTAATATAAATAATTGCATTAATATAACTGATTGCATAATTATAAATAATAACATTAATGTAACTGATTGTATTAATATAAATAATTGCATGAATGTAACTGATTGTATTTATATAAATCATTACATTAATATAACTGATTGTATTAATATAAATAATTACATTAATATAACTGATTGTATTAATATAAATAATTACATTAATGTAACTGATTGTATTAATATAAATAATGACATTAATATAACTGATTGTATTAATATAAATAATTACATTAATGTAACTGATTGTATTAATATAAATAATTGCATTAATATAGCTTATTGTATTAATATAAATAATTGCATTAATATAACTGATTGTATTAATATAACTGATTGTCTTAATATAAATAATTACATTAATATAACTGATTGTATTAACATAAATAATTGTATTAATATAAATAATTGCATTAATATAACTGATTGTATTAATATAAATAATTACATTAATGTAACTGATTGTATTAATATAAATCATTGCATTAATATAACTTATTTTATTAATATAAATAATTGCATTAATATAACTGATTGTATTAATATAAATAATTGCATTAATGTACATAATTACATTAATATAACTGATTGTATTAATATAAATAAGTACATTAATGTAACTGATTGTATTAATATAAATAATTGCATTTATATAACTGATTGTATTAATATAAATAATTGCATTAATATAACTGATTGTATTAATATAACTGATTGTATTAATATATCTGATTGTATTAATATAAATAATTGCATTAATATAACTGATTGTATTAATATAAATAATTGCATTAATATAACTGATTGTATTAATATAAATAATTACATTAATATAACTGATTGTATTAATATAAATAATTGCATTAATATAACTGATTGTATTAATATAAATAATTACATTAATGTAACTGATTGTATTAATATGAATAATTACATTAATATAACTGGTTGTATTAATATAAATAATTACATTAATATAACTGATTGTATTAATATAAATAATTGCATTAATATAACTGATTGTATTAATATAAATAATTACATTAATATAACTGATTGTATTAATATAAATAATTACATTAATATAACTGATTGTATGAATATAAATAATTACATTAATATAACTGATTGTATTAATATAAATAATTACATTAATATAACTGATTGTATTAATATAAATAATTACATTAATGTTACTGATTGTATTAATATAAATAATTGCATTTATATAACTGATTGTATTAATATAAATAATTACATTAATGTAACTGATTGTATTAATATAAATCATTGCATTAATATAACTTATTGTATTAATATAAATAATTGCATTAATATAACTGATTGTATTAATATAAATAATTGCATTAATGTACATAATTACATTAATATAACTGATTGTATTAATATAAATAAGTACATTAATGTAACTGATTGTATTAATATAAATGATTGCATTTATATAACTGATTGTATTAATATAAATAATTGCATTAATATAACTGATTGTATTAATATAAATAATTACATTAATATAACTGATTGTATTAATATAAATAATTACATTAATATAACTGATTGTATTAATATGAATAATTACATTAATATAACTGATTGTATTAATATAAATAATTGTATTAATATAAATAATTGCATTAATATAACTGATTATATTATATAAATAATTACATTAATATAACTGATTGTATTAATATAAATAATTACATTAATATAACTGATTGTATTCATATAACTGATTGTATTAATATATCTGATTGTATTAATATAAATAATTACATTAATGTAAATAATTGCATTAATATAACTGATTTTATTAATATAAATATTTGTATTAATATAAATAATTGCATTAATATAAATAATTGCATTAATATAACTGATTGTATTAATATAACTGATTGTATTAATATAAATAATTGCATTAATATAAATAATTGCATTAATATAACTGATTTTATTTATATAAATAATTACATTAATGTAACTGATTGTATTAATATAAATAATTACATTAATATAACTGATTTTATTAATATAAATAATTACATTAATATAACTTATTGTATTAATATAACTGATTGTATTAATATAAATAATTACATTAATATAAACAATTGCATTAATATAACTGATTTTATTAATATAAATAATTGTATTAATATAAATAATTGCATTAATATAAATAATTGCATTAATATAACTGATTGTATTAATATAAATAATTTCATTAATATAACTGATTGTATTAAATATAAATAATTACATTAATATAACTGATTGTATTAATATAACTGATTATATTAATATAAATAGTTACATTAATATAAATAATTACATTAATATAACTGATTATATTAATATAATAATTACATTAATATAAATAATTACATTAATATAACTGATTATATTAATATAAATAATTACATTAATATAACTGATTGTATTAATATAAATAATTACATTAATATAACTGATTGTATTAATATAAATAATTACATTAATATAACTGATTATATTAATATAACTGATTATATTAATATGAATAATTACATTAATATAAATAATTACATTAATATAACTGATTATATTAATATAAATAATTACATTAATATAACTGATTATATTAATATAACTGATTTTCTTAATATAAATAATTACATTAATATAAATAATTACATTAATATAACTGATTATATTTATATAAATAAGTACATTAATATAACTGATTGTATTAATATAAATAATTACATTAATATAAATAATTACATTAATATAACTGATTGTATTAATATAAATAATTACATTAATATAACTGATACATAAACCTATTCAAAATTCTTTTGGCTTACCCTGCATATACAAACAGAACTTTGTCTGTGTGCTTTAGTTTGTTCTCTATGGATTCGTAAACGGCTAGGCCGATTTATGGTAAATTTCATTTCACATGAGGGTACTTAATGTGTCCGGGAGTGTTCTTACATAGGTTTTGTATCGAAATGCGTTCGATAAGTAACGAAAATCTATAATCGAAAAATACGATTAAAGAAGAAAGACCGGTTTTGACCAAAGTTAACACTTTTATACAACTTAACACCAAAAGTACATTTGAGAAGTTTTACAACCGCACAAACAGACAACCCCAACGTATAAAATCAACTGTAGATTGCTTTCTGAGTTCGAAATAAATGTCTCTTTTTAGAGCACAGTTGAACCATAGTTGCTTGACTTCTGTACGTTTTATTTTAATTCATATTAATTATTTAAAAAATAATTACATAAAATAAGCAGTTGGTTCTTTGATAAGGCAGGGACGCGAGCAACATGAGTATTTCTGTTTAGAGCACAGCAAACAAGGATACTTTTGCATTTTAAACTTTAAGTGAAATCATTATTTACAGATACTTTTTAAAAATCAACAGTAGATTCTCTAAAGTACAATGTAGAAGACAATGTTTTGTGGAATAAATAACTGCGGGGAGGCATGTGGAACTTCCTCCCGGTACACTTCGGAGGGGGGGGTCCTTAAGTAGAGCAGGCAATCAATCGATTTAATTGAAAAATGAGCAATTTTACCGATTTCGATGGCAATAAAAATATGTGAGTGTGAAACACTAAACATTCGTTGATCATCATTCAATCCCGGGCAACGTCGGTTCTGCCTGCTACCACACACACACACACACACACACACACACACACACACATATATATATATATATATATATATATATATATATATATATATATATATATATGTATATATATATATATTGTGTATTTAGGCAGCATGTTTTCATTCAGACAGATATTGTTAGATAGCACGGAGTTTTTTTTTTTGCTTAATGATTTTTTTTTGTTGTTTTAGTAATTTTTCCATTTTTCGAATCGTCGTTCTTATGCTTTGGTCGAATTTGTGTAATAAAGTTTTATAGTCGTTTTCGTCCATCTCTTTTTTTGCAAGTACTTTCAATTGATTTTTCTTCCGTCGGTTTTTGATTACTGTTTTAGCATTGAATGTGACCATCTATTTTTGTCCCCATAGCACTACATCCTCCTGTGTTTCTGCCATTTCCTTAGATATGTGTTCATTTGTTTTCCTCTCATACTTGTTATAGAGAGTGGTGTCATCGGTAAATATACCCATCTCCGAAACAATTTTATCAGGGAGGTCATCTATGAATATCAGGAATAATAAAGATCCAAAGATAGACCCTGAGGTACTCCCGCATTTATATCATATTGTTTAGATGTACGACCGTCGAGGACAACTTGGATTTTTCTTTTACTTAAGAAGGATTTAATTACATTATGTATTCTTCCAGTGATACCATATGATCTAATTTTGCTTAGAAGACCATCGTGCCATACCTTGTCAAAAGCCTTAGATATATCAAGGGCTACCGCTCTACCCTTCACTGTTTTGTCTAGTGAACGGTATTTACGTTCAGAGACTAGTTAAGATATCTGCCGTTGAACGGGCTTGTCTAAATCCATATTGTTTGTCGGTCAGAAGTTTAGCAGCTATGAGGAGTTGGACTAAGGCTTGATTAACTAAGAACTTACTAAGGATTTTGGCGAAAAGCGGGAGGAGGCTAATGGGGCGATAATTTAGTGGGTCAGTCCTTTCACCAAAATTCCTGAAGACTGGTACCACAGAAGCGGTTTTCCAGCAGTCGAGAAAGCAAGATTCATTAAGGCATTTACAAATACATTTACAGGCATTTACAGATACAAATAGATACCTATTCTAAGCCAGAAGACCAGACATAATGATTAACAAGAAAGAAAGAACCTGTAAAGTTGTAGATTTTGCCAGCACATCACAAAAAGGCAGAAAAATGAAACAAATATGCAAAACTTGCCAGAGAACTAAAAGGAATATGGTACCCAAAGAAAATCAATATAATACCAATAATTGTAGGAGCATTAGGAACAGTTCCAAAGCAATTGTGCTGCATAGCGGGTAGGGGGTTCATATTGGAGCCACATAATACGGGGACTCATGAAACAGAATGACGATGGTGATGACAATTCTGAGGGGAAGACATTTATAACAGTTCTTTGAACATCATAACGACGTGATAATAATTCTTGAGGGTTTCATATTAATACGGACTGGCAGACATGATTCAACGGTTCTTAACATATATAGAGGAAAGGAGATACTTCACTTATGATGGAGGAGGCACATTACTTGTAAGGGGGTTATACAAGAGTTCTTTTATAGATTAATATACAAAACACATTTACCTTTTCGGTTGTAAAGACGACACGAAAGACAACTTACACAATATAGATGATTTCTTTATTCCTCAACCGGCCGATTGGTAATGTCAGGAATTCAAACCTGTACAACTACATGGTCTCTCTTCTACCCTTCGCCTCTAAGGGGTTCCCAGTCTCCAACTGACTATATCACTGTGTGTGATCTTTTCTGATTCTCTCTCCAATCAACATCAATATATTGAGAAATTACTTTGTTTATGACGTCAGAAGTCTATTGTCAACTAACGTTTTCTACACATGTCCGTCTAAACACACTTTTGGCAACAAAGAATTTCCAATGTTAATTGTTTAATATCTAATCTATTTTTAATATATAAACTCACACTGTCCATTCTTTTAACTGACATATTTAATATCCAGTTATTCTAAAAGAATTGACAATCGCTTTTTCCCCGACATAAATAATATTTAGCTATTTCTAAAAGAATAAAAAATCGACTGAATTCCTAAGATTCCAATTATCCATTATCTTAAACATTTGCCTACAGGATTCGATTCTTGCCTTTTCCTAATATCATTTGAACGTATCTAGTCTACCTTCTTACTAACATGAGAAGGGGACGTCCCTTCTCATGTAACAATTGGAAACAAGACTAAGAATAATCGGAATCAAGAGAAAGTAATGTCGAAAGCAGCTGAAATCTTAAAGAAAACCCTCGAATGTGGAACATAATCTACAGGAATGACAATTGCTAACCAGGCATATAGAAAACGTTAAAACAAAAATAGAATCAAGAAAACCGAAACTGCGAAGTTTTAGAATGATTACTCCCTCCCCTTCCCATCTCCCTCACCTTCCTATCTCCCCTCTCCATCCTCATCTCCTACTCCTACCTATTCTCTCAACCCCTTACTATATTCTTCTCCTTTTCCTCAATCCCGCCCCTCAAGAAAAAATTGTAGTGCCGGTATTGTCTAGTATTACACCAAATAGACGAAGGGTCAAAGAGGGTGGAAAGACCGAGGAATGAAATCACTTACCAGACCTCCACTAGATAGGTACAGAGGGGATTGGGATTTTAGGGAAGTTTATTACTATCCCAATTCCAGTGAAGACCAATGGTCATTGCTACGAGAAATCAACAGCAAGCGACTGTTGCAATAAGGCAAGTTTTTGTTCAAAGGTTGTTGGCAGAGGTGAAGAATACTGGATATCTGGGGAGAATTGTCACTCAAACTCCAGAGAACAATCTCTGATGATGACCTGTGTGAAAACTCCTAGTGAATGAAATAATAATAATAATAATAATAATAATAATAATAATAATGATAATAATAATAATAATAATAATGATAATAATAATAAGAAGAAGAAGAAGAAAAAGAAAAGGAAAGATTAATTGGAAATGTAATATTTTGCCTCAAGATGTGGTTGTATCTGAATCGTAAGTGAGCGTCCCTCACAGGTCACTCCACCGAGGGCATCTGATGATTTTTCAATCAACGTTTGTACGTACAACTGAGTTTTCTATTAGCGACGTGCTTGTCTCTAATGCGTGCGATGATGCGGATTTGTTACGTAGAAGTGGCGCAAGGCGACGGAGTTAGAGATCGTGTTTACAACTACCACTTCCTGTTTTCTACTTCACCCCCTCCACTTTCCTCCACAGCTCTTCACTCCTGATCCTCTCCGCATCCTACCGTCCATTTTCATCGAAATGTAATAAT
The DNA here is from genome assembly GCF_053919585.1 of Euprymna scolopes. Taxonomy (NCBI): domain Eukaryota; kingdom Metazoa; phylum Mollusca; class Cephalopoda; order Sepiida; family Sepiolidae; genus Euprymna; species Euprymna scolopes. The sequence goes on along the minus strand of NC_136483.1, from coordinate 12,615,526 downwards.
AATAATAACAATTTACGAAGCCACTCAGCGCCGACGGCGGATAAGGAACTTTGGCCAATTTTTGTTTGTAATGATCGTTAATGCGCGACGAATCCTTCGAGCAGCAGGAGGGATGAGGCCGTAACGAGGAAGGGGGTGGTCTAATAAAATGGATACTAAATTGGTGAGTTTGAATTTTACAAGTACATAAATGAGTATACAGCATTAGCAATATCGATAAATTATTATCCTTGTTCAAGTTTGAAATTCATCAATCAAAATAATATTTTAGTCAATTACGATTGACAAGAATAAGAGTTGAAAGCGTTTTAACATAGAATTGCATTGCAAGATCATAATGGGTCTATCATTGTTTCTTAAAGTATAAAGTACCAGAAGTCTATGTAACCTTGTTACTCAGAATCCAGGGAAAACTGCATGTTTTTATAAGTAATCAATCACTGTTAATGACTTGAGTGAAAAATCTTAGTGATTAAACAATCAAACAGATTAAGATTATTTGAACTACATTTCTCGTTTTAATTGTTATTCTAACAATGTTTCGGCCGATGTAACATCCGATCTTCTTCAGACGTGTCTTGTCGAACGAGAAAATCTGCACGGGATTCTGAACGAAGCTATTGCTTGCTATAGTTCCGCCATCCATGACTGTGTAGAATTTTTAAGTAATCGCCCACACTAAGAACTGTCCTGTTAAGTCCAAAGTAGCTGAGCAGCGACTTGGTTCCAACTAGTTTTGGCAAATAGTAAACAGAATCCTAAACAGAAGCGTGTACTCTATCCTATCAATGGACCTGAGGTAATCTCGTCAGCATCAGACAAATCCGAACTCTTTGCCAAGAACTTTGCAGCTAATTCTACCCTTTGTGACTAAAGCCGCCACCGTCCAATATTTCCTCCTTTATCAGAAAACACACTATGTGATATACAAATATCTGTACGTGATGTTTGCCAGGCTAGTCAAAAACCTTGATTCCAGTAAAGAAACAAGCCCTAACGGTATTCCAATTATAGTACTAAAAAAACTTCAACCAGCACTAGCGCCCATACTTACAAAACTGTTTAAACGTTGTCTTAAAGAGAATTGCTTCCCATCACCCTGAAAAATCTCATCAATATGCCCTGCATTTAAAAATTCAGGTGATTACTAATCTCCCTCTCAGTACAGGTTAATAAGTCTCCTGTGCGCCATGAGTAAGTTGCTAGAATCTGTGTTAAATAGAAAAGTAATCACTATCTCAGCAAAAATAACCTTCGTAGTGACACGCAATATGGTTTCTGTTCTGCTAGATCTACATCAGATGTGCTTACAGTTATATCTCATAGGATTATCAAATCTCTCGGCGGAGGCTATCTTTCTAAGGCAATTTCTCTTGGCATATCAAATCAAAGGCCTTTGATAGCGTATGGCATAAAGGTTTATTTCACAAGATCTCCAGCTACGGTATAGCTGGAAATGTCTTCTCAATTATTAAATAATTTCTGTCGGATAGGTTTATAAGAGTAGTGGTTGATGGGCAAAAATCAGAAGCTCACAGTATTAATGCTGGAGTCCCTCAGGGATCAATCCTGTGCCCAACTCTCTTCCTGATCTACATTAATGATCTTTCAAATCACATCCTTAGATCATTCGTGGACATTTATGCTGATGACACTAGTATCTATGGTAGCACATCTAAGACCGTAAACGACCAATCTCTTTCTGATTCTCTCTCTTCTGATCTTGCGCAAGGAAAGAAGTGGCTTGTTACTTTTAATGCATCTAAGACCAAGCTTTTATCTTTACATCATCAAGGCTCTGATCCCCTATCTGGTACCAATTGAAATGAATGGCTCTCGTCTTGGGGAGGCCTAATGTTTTGACAGGCTCCTGGGCTTGAGCTTTACTCCTGATCTTAAATGGAACACATACATTAAATCCGTTGCGAAGGCCGCTGGAAAAATGGTGGGATCCTTCTATCGATCCAGTAGATATCTCGCTGCTGATACAATTCTCCATCTATATAAGAGCCAGGTACGTCAAAGGATGGAGTACTGTTGCCACATCTGAGCAAGAGCTGCTAGAAAGGACTTATCCTGCCTTGATAGAGCTCAAAATAGACTTTCCAGCTGACTAAAATATGGTTATCTTCAGGTCTAACGTAAACAATTTTTGGATGAGTCGTTCCATATAAGTTAACAAATTTACTGAATTACCATTACTATAGATTATTATATTGTCCAATTGACTACTGTGCACTCTTGAACTCTTATCCTCAAGTGATCTATTGGCCTTGATAAGTGGTGATGCCTATGTAAAAAATAAAATAACAAAATAAAATATGAAAGAAAATATAAATATATACTTGGATTTGGAATGTTCATTACTCATATATACATATATATATATATATATATATATGTGTATATATATAATATAAAGCTGAAGATGTGTGTGTGCGTGTGTGTGTGTGTGTGTGTGTGTGTGTGTGTGTGTGTGTGTGTGTGTGTGTCTGGTCACGAATAGGCTCCTATATGGTTAACTATTTTAAAAAACTGATTACATATAATGATAGAAGATGTATCGAGACACAGAAATGGGTGTGTTTGATCTGGCAGAACGGTGATTCATTAAAATTGTGGGGTCTGCGTTCGCGCATGTTCCACAAAGTATGGAAATAAAAAATTAAAAAAAAAAAAAACGTTTACAAGTGTTTTTGATGTAGACGTACATAAGAATACTTTGATAAGTATGTTTTAACTTAAATAGGGATGGTATAATAAAATTATGAGGTCTGTGTTAGCGCCTGGCCTCTATGGAATTGAAATAGGCACAAACTTTAATAAAAGCTTCTCATATCTATCTGCGTAAGTATACTTTGATAATTATGTTTCAGTTTAAAGAAATATGGTATGATAAAATTATGGGGCGTTCGTTCGCGCCTGACCTTCATAGAATGGGAATATGTCAAAGTTTAACAAGTTTTTTTTAATATGGATCCACAGAATATAGTGATAAGTGTTTCAGTGTGAACAGGTATGGTATAATAAATTATGGGGTTTATCTATTTTATTTTTACTTTCATCATATTTGGATTTGGTTTTGATACCCCCAAATTCAAAGTTATCTCTTTACAACCCTTCCTTTTCATAACCTATCATACTTTCATAAATCAGAGTCCATTTTCTGTAGGCTGTTTTTGAACTCAGACAACGATGGGTACTTTTGCTAGTATATATATATATATATATATATATATATATATATATATATATACATCACACAAAAACATGAAATGCAAGGTACACTCGCATGCACACCCATACACATACACATACACACACCCACACATAAATCAGAACCGATACATTAAAACACACACACGTGCGCGCATACAACCACACACAGACATAACACCCCTATCTCTAATACAACACACTGAACAATACCAACCCTACTTAACCTCGAAATCAACAACACTAGGAGACACCTAGAACCATAGTATAATATCTGTTCCAACACCTCGCTCCCTCCTCAGTCAGGGGAGGAGAACCCCCTCATGACTGAAACGACTATCTTCCCTTCTATCATCCCCTCCCATACCTACACCCCCCAATGCCCCCCTCTGGGGAACAAAATCTTCCCCACACTAGGAGCCGATCCTGGGTCTGGCCATACCCACATGGGGAGACAAATAAATAGAAACATTAAAAAATCCCCTATTTTAAATACACCCCTCTTTCTAAACAAACATAATATAAGACTAAAACGAAAAATCACAATACTAAAATCCAAGAATCCAAAAAATAAATATCAAAATAGAATGCCTACCCTTACTTCAGAAGAGCCAGTCCCCCCCCCCCCACACACATTAGTAACGACCTCGGACCACAGCCGCCTTCCTAAGAAAGCAAATAACCCCAAAATACTATAAAACAATATACACATTCCCAAACCAATAAAAGCAAACACACACACGCGCGCGCACACACACATAAACACACACGCACACACACACATACACACACACACACACACACACATACACACACCCTACCCCACCCTAAAGGAAAAGAAAAACACATTAGCAGAAAGAGATAGCGACTGACTACAGCGAGGTCAAAGGTCTCCCTGGACAAACCAAAAAAAAAAAAAAAAGCAATAAAAATTCAGCATACTAATGTATAATAAACACTTACAAGCCTCCGCCCCTTGGAAAAACTTCAAACTAACTGAAAATCGTCATTTTTACACATTTGAAAATAATTTCTGACGAGGACGCATCAGACCGTCTGAAACGTACGTAAACGATTTCAATGACTTAAAAACATTATTACAATGATCCAAACATAATTCTCAATGAAAAACCAAGACACGGAATAATAAAATAATGTTAAAAAATACACATTGTTGGTGACTACTCCCTTATTTAAATATATATATATATATATATATATATATATATATATATATATATATATATATAAAGAAAATGACGATATAAAACTATATACTAATATAGATATATCCATTTAATTAATAAGGGTGATACCTCAATTAGGGGTGTTGGGTAAGTGAGAACTCTTTATACCATGGTATTTCGAAGCCTAATGCTTCTCACCAGAAGAATAGAGAAAATGCTAGGTAACAATAGGGATGCGACGTCTATCGATAGTTACATTACGAGCGAAATAAAATATTGGGACTATTTAGGGGAACTAAATTGATCTCTGTGATATAGTAGGGCCATAGTTTTTATTATAATAATAATGCAGGTAGGTATATGGTATAGCTGTCATACCTTATACACACACACACACACACACACACACATATATATATATATATATATATATATATATATATATATATATGTAATTATGCACATACAGTACTGTTTTGTTGTATCACAACTCATCAGTGCGGTTTGACTGGCACCTTTCCCAAGCGTAGAATTAAACCTAGAACTATCGCGTTTATGGTCGGCAGTTCTACCCATCGACCCACGGAAGCGGTGCCCGTAAATGGCCGTCAACAAATGTCCATTTCAAACAAACATTCGCCAACCACTTTTATAATGCTCCAGCCGCTTGTCTTTTATTTGATCCTAAACTCAACATACTGCCACTTGGATGCGCTCTCAGGTAGCGTTTATCATAGCAATCGGTGGTTCAGAAGGTTTTTGTAATTGTTAAAGGAAAAGTGTTTAGTATAAGTAGAACTAAATATTACTGACTACTTACGGCCATTTTCCGCTATCGATAGAAGATCGTTTCCTAGGGTTTCTGTCATTGGATATGTGCACATTAGCTTCTTCCTTATGCCTATTATAAAGCATAGTGTCATCAGCAAATATACCAATCTGAGACACAAGTTTATTAGGGAAGTTATTTTTGAATATCAGAAAAAAAATAAAGGTCTAAAGACTTCTGGTACTTTATACTTTAAGAAACAATGATAGACCCATTATGATCTTGCAATGCAACTCTATGTTAAAACGCTTTCAACTCTTATTCTTGTCAATCGTAATTGACTAAATTATTATTTTGATTGATGAATTCCAAACTTGAGGCGCAAATGCATTAATATCATGCTTGGACGTACGCACATCGAGGACAACTTGAATTTTTCTCTTGTCCAGGAAGGATCTGATTTTTTAAAAGTATTTGTCCAGAAATACCATAGAATTTAATCTTTGTGAAAAGTTTTTAGTGCCAGACTTTGTCAAAGGCTTTGGATATATCAAGAGCTATAAACTCTAGTTTCCTCCATCTTATCTAATGCATGGTATATACGTTCAGAGATGACAGTTAAAATATCTGCATTAGAACGGGCTTGCGTAAATCCATACTTTTGATCTGAAAGAAAGGGACTTCAATTGATTTGCAAAAATAATCTGTAGTATTAAATTTTAGATGTATCATTTCTCATAAAAATTTTAGACGCGAAGAAACTTACTTCACCGGTGTGAGTTGTTTAAAAAAATGGCAAAATATTAAGATTGAGTAAATCATCTCCTACGCGTTTCTGGTTTGTTGTTGCAGAATTTTTATATTTTTCAATGTTTGAACTAGTGACGAGACGATTTAAATATTTTTCCAGATTCCGATTCAATTACCGATTATGTCCTATATAATTATCAATTCCGATTCCAATAACGAAATCACCCTAAAGAACACGGTATCAACACTTACTTGCACAACAAATAGACCCACTTACCGAAATAGTCAATTTAATGGTGGCGATTTAAGGTCGTTTATGCAGAAATTTTCCGATATTTGGACAATTTCTGGTCGCAAATTTGTTCCAACATCGAATCATGAGTTTAAAAAGTAAATTTATATCAAAACTCTAATGGTTATTTTTGTCAGATATCTTTGCGTCGAATTTGAGGCATTAGTTAGATATCTAAAACTGATTAAGTTTATTATTGACAAACAATGAATTGATATTTTTCGGTCATTTTATGTAAAATATCTTTTCTGGATTAAAAAGAAAATATCATTAATTAATAATCGATTAATGTTTATTTACATTTTTAAATTCACTTAACTATTTTCGAGGGGCAGATTATAATGATAAGATTTAAAGATATTTGTTTGAAAAAAACTTTTAGTTAAATACTCTTTATGAAAAACAACTTTTAGTTAAATACTCTTTATGAAAAACAACTTTTAGTTAAATACTCTTTATGAAAAAACTTTTAGTTAAATACTCTTTATGAAAAAACTTTTAGTTAAATACTCTTTATGAAAAAACTTTTAGTTAAATGCTCTTTATGAAAAAAACTCTTTTTTTTCATTTACGATTTTGTTTAACGAACTTGTATCGTGCAAATTATTCTTGTTGGCTTTATTTTACTAGATTTCTCTGCATTTTTCTCTCGTGCAATTATAGCTCAGTTTGAATGAATTTTTCTGTTCGTCGTCTACTTCTCGCCCCTCTACTTTTTCTACACGAGGATCTGCCTGACTAAGAAACCAATACTACTTTTTTTTTTTTTACACAGTGATCATCACTTATCAAGGCCCGGAAGCCACTCAGGGATAAGGGTTATTCCAAGTACATTACGTTAGTGTGGAGATTTGATGAAATGTTTACTTAAGGGGGCGGTTCATTAGGAATTTGTTAACGTTGGACTTGAAAACATCCAAGTTGTAGTCCGGTGGGAAGCAGGCAGACGGAACAGAGTTCCACAGGCGTGCAGTTCTAAAAAAGAAGCTTTGTTCATGGAATCCGCGTTTTGATTTAGGCACAGATATAGAGTGGGGGAAATTTTTCACAGTGGATTCAGCTAGACGGGTGTTTTTCGTGAAAGATTGGCGACGGGAGACCAGAGATTGGAGTTCAGACGAGCACCTGCCGTGGAAATAACGATAAAACAAGGATAGGCTCGCAACGTCTCTTCTGTGGGTTGCAGGGAAACGAAAAGGGCATCCCCCACTAAGCCACTAAGTCTATTTTGTACTCTGTCAAGGCAGGATAGGCTGTTTTTAGCAGCTCCTGCCCAGATATGGCAACAGTATTCCATCCTTGGACGTACTTGGCTTTTATATAGATAGAGAATTGCATCAGTAGTGAGATATCTTCTGGAGCGGTAGAAGGATCCCACCATTGAAATGGATGGCTCTCGTCTAGGAGAAGTCCCATGTTTTGCCAAGCTTCTGGGTTTGACCTTTACTCCTGATCTGAAATGGAACACGTACATCAAGTCTGTTGCCAAGGTCGCTGGAAAGATGGTGGAATCCTTCTACCGCTCCAGAAGATATCTCACTACTGATGCAATTCTCTATCTATATAAAAGCCAAGTGTGTCCAAGGATGGAATACTGCTGCCACATCTGGGCAGGAGCTGCTAAAAACAGCCTATCTTGCCTTGACAGAGTACAAAATAAACTTTGTGGCTTAGTGAGGGATGTCCTTTTCGTTTTTCTGCAACCTCTCTCCCACAGAAGAGACGTTGCGAGCCTATCCTTGTTTTATCGTTATTTCCATGGCAGGTTCTTGTCTGAGCTCCAATCTCTGCCCCCTCGCCAATCTTTTACGAAAAACACCAGTCTAGCTGAAACCACTGAAAAACAATTTCCCCACTCTTTAACTGTGCCTAAATCAAAACGTAGATTCCATGAACAAAGCTTCTTTTTTAGAACTGCACGCCTGTGGAACTCTGTTCAGTCTGCCTGCTTCCCACCTGACTACAACCTGGATGTCTTCAAGTCCAACGTAAACAAATTCCTGATGAACCGCCCCCTTAAGTAGACACGTTATTAAATCTCCACACTAACGTACTGTACATGCAATAACCCTTATCCCTGAGTGTCTTCCGGGCCTTGATAAAGTGTGACCACCTTGTACGAAAAAAAAACATTTTCCAATATTGTTAATACGGGCATTTCCAGTAATGCATCGAAGTAAACTATTTGCAACGAAAGGAGACCAAGATGCGTATTAATTACTATGATATTAATTTAAACTTGTTTGCAAAGGTGTTTACGTTGGATAAAGCAACTATTTTCTCATTATATTTCTACTAAACAGTTTAGCAATTATTAATAATAACAATGGGATTGTCCTTGTCTGTTTTTATCCAAAAATTAATGGCATAAGAATGGGAACAACAGACACACAGACATTATAATTAAAAGAATGTTATTAGAAAAATGACAAAAACTTATAATTATAAATATTCAGTTTGAGAAACAGTTTCTACAAGAAAGAGACAGATATGGATTCAACGTGTGCGAGAGAAGGAGAGAAGGAACAAGAAAGAGAGACAGAAAAAAGAGAGAGAAAATGAGAGAAAGAGAGATTGAAAGAAACACGGGAGAGATAAAAGATTGAGGACATTTCAGGCGGTGAGAAATAGAATAATTTGTTGACGTCACACAAACGTAAGTCACGAGTCGATGAACAAAGGACTATATACTTTTGAAAAGTGTAAAAATAAAAACTTAAAAATTGAAACAAAATTAAAAATAGTTTTTTTTTTATATTTTGAATTGTGTTTTCTAAACAAAGTTAATTGTTGGGTTCGAATCAAATGCAAAAAACAAAAAACAAAAAAAAAACAATCAAACAATTAATGCACAAAAAACAATAACAAACAAAACGTTTTAAAAAGTAAACAAAAGTGGCAGACATCATCACGTAATCTATTGTGAACTTGTCTCATTTGTGCGTTTTATTTGTGGTTTTAATAAATGAAAAAATGCTCGGGTCAAATTTGCCATGAGAACAACATGCAGGTATAAGCAATGAATATATCTGAATCACTGCGTGAAATGCGGTTTTAAAAATTTCAACAACTTTTCTTTTGGTGAAATATTACCTGTGTTTGAAGCGTTGCATATTCATTGAAAGTAAGAACTACGTATATAAATGAATACGTTTGGAAGGCTAAAAATAACACATATTTCAAGGAAAACGAAGGAAACATTCATTTTGTACGGCTAACGCGATGCCCTGCTGATTACTGTTTCTTTAAAAATCATATCTTATCAGGAACACTCTCACTCGCAGAATTATACCATACGAACCAAGAAAAAGACGCAAAAACAGACTTTTAATTGACAATGATGTATAGCATCGAAATATATTTGATTTAAACAAACAAATCTTTTTATATAAAAAGAAAATATGCGTTGTTTTTTTAGCCTTAAAAATTTATTCATTTAAATACGTAATTCTTATTTTCAATTAGTGTTTAACGCTTCAAATGAATATATCTGAATCACTGCGTGAAATGCGGTTTTAAAAATTTCAACAACTTTTCTTTTGGTGAAATATTACCTGTGTTTGAAGCGTTGCATATTCATTGAAAGTAAGAACTACGTATATAAATGAATACGTTTGGAAGGCTAAAAATAACACATATTTCAAGGAAAACGAAGGAAACATTCATTTTGTACGGCTAACGCGATGCCCTGCTGATTACTGTTTCTTTAAAAATCATATCTTATCAGGAACACTCTCACTCGCAGAATTATACCATACGAACCAAGAAAAAGACGCAAAAACAGACTTTTAATTGACAATGATGTATAGCATCGAAATATATTTGATTTAAACAAACAAATCTTTTTATATAAAAAGAAAATATGCGTTGTTTTTTTAGCCTTAAAAATTTATTCATTTAAATACGTAATTCTTATTTTCAATTAGTGTTTAACGCTTCAAATGAATATATCTGAATCACTGCGTGAAATGCGGTTTTAAAAATTTCAACAACTTTTCTTTTGGTGAAATATTACCTGTGTTTGAAGCGTTGCATATTCATTGAAAGTAAGAACTACGTATATAAATGAATACGTTTGGAAGGCTAAAAATAACACATATTTCAAGGAAAACGAAGGAAACATTCATTTTGTACGGCTAACGCGATGCCCTGCTGATTACTGTTTCTTTAAAAATCATATCTTATCAGGAACACTCTCACTCGCAGAATTATACCATACGAACCAAGAAAAAGACGCAAAAACAGACTTTTAATTGACAATGATGTATAGCATCGAAATATATTTGATTTAAACAAACAAATCTTTTTATATAAAAAGAAAATATGCGTTGTTTTTTTAGCCTTAAAAATTTATTCATTTAAATACGTAATTCTTATTTTCAATTAGTGTTTAACGCTTCAAATGAAGGTAATATTTCACTAATTCAGTTGCGCCGATAACGGAATGCTCTGCTGATTACTGTTTTCTATTTTCTTAATTATACAGTTATCAGGACCCAGGGACTAGCACTCTCGTAGAATTACACCATGCGAACCAGGAAACAGAAAAAAAAACAGATTTTTCATTTTTTTTTTAGCCCTCCGAACGTATTTATTTATATCCATAATTCTTATTTATCTTAGAATACAGTATGGCACGGTGTTAGATTTTTGACGAATGGTGTAATACGAATAAACCTTTTATTGTTATATAATTTGGGTGTGATTGTGATCGTGATTGTGATCAACCCTAGAAATTATAACGTTATACTTGTTCTTTGTGATTATCGTCCAGGGAGATCTAAAAACGTTGGGAGAATGAACTGCTGAAGAATCTGAAATATCAAAATTACATGGAAAATAGCTTTTTTTTTCTAACTGAATAAAAATCAACACTTCATAATTTGGGGGCTTCACATACCATCCAATACAGCGAGGCGTAGGGGGGGGGAGAACGAAATACTTATTCTGATTTAAGACTCCATCTTGCTATATCTTTACGACTCACACCCAATCGTTGATTGACCAATTAGAAGTTCTATTCTTCTTTCCCTAATTATTTCATTTCTATTTATCTAAGTCGCTTTCGTTTCTTCCCGTTTCAAACCATATTTCTAGTCGTATTTTATAGAGAAACATCGGAATTGTTTATTGAATCCTAATAAACATAATTTCTTCTGCTGTTCTCCAATTGATACAATCAAAACCGAATTATATATAAAAGCATTTCTAACAAAGCGATACGTTTTAACTTTTATTTTTTTAAGGTTATGTAACGTTGAAATTTCCCGAAATTTATATTTTCAAGTTTTTTCTACCATCGTCAATAAACGTTATGACTAATTTAAACGTCAAATCTCTCATAGTGTTAGATAGTTCTTTCTGTTCACGCCGTTTGTTAATTTAATCTTTTTAGCCTCGCCAAATATTTCGTCCTTGAACAATTATAAGACAACCATTTTTCAAAACTTGTTTTCATAGACAAAGAGAAAACGGGATAGATAGATAGATAGATAGATAGATAGATAGATAGATAGATAGATGGATAGATACATAGATAAAGAGAGAGAGAGAGAGAGAGAAAGAAAGGGGAGGAGGACGAGGGGTAGGATTAGGAGAAACGAAGACAGCGAGACATACATATATACAAATAAACTGACAGAACGATAGAAGCACCATTAGTATATTTATTCCACTTTTTAATATTTCAGTTTGTGTTATATTACAAGGTGCGTTTTAAAAGTAATGCCTCCTATTTTTTATTTCGCTCGAATGTATCAGAGGATATTGCATTGCTATTATAATTGAACAATTAGAAGAAGGCCAGAGATCAAAACGATCGAGATGTTATGAAAATAGTAATTTAGACGAGAAAACGTATTCACTATCTAAAATTTTCATCCCTTTGTTGTAGATATTGACGGTGTGAGACTCTAAGAAAACAACCCCTTTCATGGACGTGCGTCAGAAACAGAGATGTATGATTGAATTTTTAACAAAAGTGCATCGATAATGGTAGAGACTATATAGAAAAATAAATTCCAGAGGACAAAAGATTAATGGTACTACTCCTGTCTTCGTAGCTCTTCGCCTTTTTGAAGAAAATAGGTCTTTACTTTTTAAAAGACCCTCATATATATGAAGTAGTATCAGAATTTCCCCTATTTTTTGGTTCGTAAAAATATAAGTAGTGTAGGAAAAAAAATGTATTACTCAAACGTATCAAAAATTATTGTTTTTATCTTTTTTCATAAATTGCAATTAATTAACTATATATGCATCAATCTTTTTTAACAGTGCCAGCTTTTATTTGTATTTATATTTATTGCAATAAATAATATCTATTCATTTTTAATGCGTCTCTTCCTCGAATTAATATCTCTAACTGATATTGTAGGCGAAAGATCTTTGAACTCTGTCTATAAAAAAATACCCGAATCTACAAGTAATTTGTGTTTTTATTTACAAGCAAAATACTCAAAACTAAATTGTCACCCAAATATGAGTTTTAATCCCGGTTTTAATTATTTTTTTTTTTTACCTTTTACCTAGTGTCTGTCAAGATCTGTCTGTAATTTTTCATACTGTTTTCGGTCGGATGACGGGTTGAGTAGATAAAATGCGACATATGAAAAGTTAAATTAATCTGCTATTCATTGGGATTATAAGAGTGATACAACTTAATGGTGGAATATAAATAAAAATAAATATAAATAAAAATAAATATAAATAAAAATAAATATAAATCTAAATAAAACTCGATCTTTCTTAGACAATAGGATCCTTGGAATACTATTAGTCCTGATGTTCATTATCGACCTCCGTGATAATATTGTGTCTGAGATGGGTATATTTGCTGATGATCCAACGCTCTATAACATGCATGAAGGAGAGATAAAAAGTCCCGAAACACCGAAGAAGGCCGGGCAACTATGCTTGTATTAATTGTTAAGTATTATTGCGTGCCTGGGCTGCGGCGACCAACCTGGCTGAAAGGAAGAGTTAATTTATGAATTTTATTATATTTTTGTAAAACCGACATATACATTTTATTGTTGGTGGAAAAGTGACAATTTGATGTCGTTTGGAGAACATAACGAATATGATTTCGTTTCTGGGGTCAGACGAAGGGTCACGGGGGGGTCAACCTTCTGTTTGTGGGAACCGAAAGCTGCGAGTGTTCGCAGAATCACCAGCACACACGAATGGGTTTGAAAATTCCCCGGGATGACGTATTGATTGGCGATTGGTCTAGGGAATAACCTACCCTACCCATCACCTCACTATATAAGCGCATCCCCAGGCCAAAATCAATCACTTGAACATGGGTCTTGAGATGACCTAATACTAATCGAAGTCATCGCCACATCCCTTCCATCATCCGTCGCTACCGCAAAACCCGGAGAGTAAGATTCAATAGTTTGTTTTGTAAGGAATCAAGATTGGACAATTGTATATAAGTTTATATTATATTTTGTAAATTTGACTTGAATTAACTCGTAGAATAGAGAAACCTGAGTTTGTCTTTCTTTTGTGTGCATGGAAATCTATTCACTTCCAGCGTGATACGGCATATCAACTCCAAGGTGAAATAGACACTGACCAACTGACCAACGAGGCCCTGCTGCGCCGAGAGAACTTGCGGAAAATTCCCTGTGAAAGACGACCAGGACGCGTGTGTGAGGGTTTACACCTGTTACTAGTGACAGGAAAAGGTCACATATGGTGGCCTGTGACAAGGACCCGTTCACAATAAAACAGAAACTTAGACGAGAAAATATTCTAAACATCGTAAATAAATATTAATTATCAATAAAATCAGACAATTATTTATTAAATAATACTTTTAAAAAGTAATATGCAAATTATCTATACCATTTAGTTTTTGTGCAGCCATTTTGGTTCTATACATAAATACAATTACATATTTAAAGTACATGAGACTTACCATCGTACAATATGAGTAATGGTATTATGTTATGCATAATGTGAAACAATGTTTAATCTAAAATCATTAAAAAAGTTTATCTAAAATCATTAAAAATTAAAATATGAGGACAACGTAGTTTTGGTTACAGACATGCAGATACAAATTCCCTATTGTGTTTTATGGGAGAAGCGAAGTTCTTAATGTTGTAAATGGCAGTCTACAATTTGAAATCGAAATGATTTGATTGTGGTTTTGGCACTCAGTGTTCACAATTTTTGGCCGACTCACAGACGCTGATCGATTCGATGCATTAACCACCAACATCGATTTGCGAAGCCAATTTTCACTAATGGCTGCCTATCTTAACCTTTTACATACCATGGCTGGCAGGACACGAGCTTTGGCAACCTTTTTCTTAAGTTACAAGCAAAACAATAAACAACGAAGTTAAATATAATAAAAAGCAAATCTATTGTAGAAGACTGGTTGTGTATTTCTATTTAGATTCACTCCGCCCACAACCATGGATAAATTGGAAAGTAAGTTTAGACTCTTAAAAAACTAATCTATATATATATATATATAAAAGCGAAAATGTATGTATGTATGTATGTATGTATGTATGTATGTATGTTCGCTTTTTGTGTATTTCTTCAAAAGGCCTTTTTTCCGGCGGATTCTCGAGGCCGTCGCTCATTTTTAAAACTTTTTATATCACGTCTAAATGATAATATCTACGACTTAACGACGGTGGTCGCCTCTCTATTTAATTTGTCCGACTTTGAAACGTTAATTATTCGACATTTTCGGATCGGCATGTGTTTCATTCGGTTTTCGGTATATAAAAAAAAGCGAAACTCGATTGGTCAATGTCGGCTTCAATGTTGCTTTCATTTCGAGACAAGACACTCCCCCTAATAAGCAAGGAACTGGTTTCCCCCAAATGTAGTTAAAAACAAACAAATCGGTTTATTGACCTCATTAAAAACTGCCCCGCAGAAAATGTTAACTGCTGAATAGATATTGCTTACGATCGTCGCATGTGCATTAAACTTTTTTGTATATAAAAAGAACTCGCAGTAAATAAAACACTGCCCCGCACTCAAAGTTCACGTTAATAACTCGTTAAAAACGGGCATCTGTTTTTTTTTTTCACACTTTACTATTTTCCAACTGCGCGTCAAGGCTTCGTTTTTTTTTTTTTTAAAACCAACGATTTTTCTTTTCATTTACTCCAAAACACACACACCTACAAACACCCGGGCAACGTCTGGTACCTCCCGCTAGTCTATATATATAAAAACGAAAATGTGTGTATGTTTGTATGTATGTATGTGTGTTTGTATGTCTCGCAAAAACTTTCGACACGGGTCACAGATTTTCGCCAGCTAGGTATCATTTTAAAGTTCCAACCATGGCCCGACAAATATCGAAAAATTGGCCAAAAACATAAATTCCTTCACCCTAAAATCATCAGTTTTGTACAAGATGGGTGCCGAAAAAATCGTCCCTTCATTTTCTCTGATCCTGCTACTACGACAATGACGTCACGTTTGACCTAGAAAACGTTGGCGTTAGTTTAAAACCACCTGCAAGTGTTTTTAAAGGTTTAATTTTATCTATTTTCAGTTGTATTTCTTTGGCGTAGGAGTAACGTGTCGAGCATTTTTTTTTTCGCCTTAGCCTCTATGTTTCGGGCGCGAGCGTGTTTTTCTACCTAAAATTTTTTTCCTCTTTTACACCATTTTTTTCTTTTTTTTTTACGTTTGTTCGCTATTTTGCTTTATATTGGTTTTTCCAATTTTTCTTAACATCGTGTTTTTTATAATATTAAAACAGAGTCATCCTCTCCTACATACACACCCCCAAAACACCCGGGCAACGCCGGGTACCCCCGCTAGTATTTTAGAAGGAACACTTCGAAATAATGTCTGATAAATGATAAGTTTTTATAGTGTGACACAACATGACCATGTGCATACATTACTTATTTCGTGAAGTCAGTGTTTCATGTTTTCGAAGGCCGAAAAACTTTTCAATGATTATTAAATAAAAAAAATGAACGATTGAAAAAACATAATGGAGTACATGCATAGGGGAAATATAGGTATGAGAGAAAAAAGCAAAGGAAACGATTTGCCTTGGAGCCGCTTTCGGTAGCAGCCACGCTGAAAATTAGGAAGTACGTCAGCTGACTATAATCAAATTAACAGCACATTTAGTTTCCAGATTGGAAATGTAGAATTCATAACTTTGGGACCACAGTCGATCCCATGGTGACTTAGTTGGGTAATATATATATATATATATATATATATATATATATATATATATATATATATATATATATATATATATATACTTTGCTTTATGATTCTTTTTTTTTTTTTAATTCTTCGATAAAAGCTCCACAGTTGTTGGTCTCACAAGCGCTTTCGATTCGTCCACAAATCATCATTAGGTGTTGAAGTAAAAGTGCGAAGGAGCGAAAATGAGAATTAAAAGTGAAAACTAAAATATACAGTAAACGGCGATGAGTTTAAATATATAAAGTCGATGAAAAATCGATTAAAAATATAGGTCGATTAAAATTCAAGTATTAAAATCAGCAAGTTCGTGGACACCGGTAACAAAGTCCGTCCAATACGAACTACGCAAGACATTTTAAAACGTTACTGCTTTTCTCGAATGCGATATCATTCACTTGGTTGAAAACGAGGCCCTTTCTAAGATTGGAGGGGGGGGGACAGTTATGTTGTTTTATCAAGTGTTTATATATAGAACTAGTATTATTTAGATGCATGATTGCAGCAACAACTATGGAACTTTTATTTATTTTATTGACCCCCAAAAAATAAAAGCTAAATGGAGGCCATCTAGAACATATGCTGTAGAACGGAGACAAAAAGGCCAAAGACCCTAGTGTTTTGATGTGATGTTTTGAATATAATAACCTAGTTATGACCAAAGTTTCATTTCATTCAGACAAAACACTAAGAAACGGGGCCTAATTAGAGTTGGGGTCTGTTTTTTTTTTGTTTTTTTTTTAGTCACCCTGTATATATATACACTAATATTTTGTCGTTGGTCTCTCCCTCCCCATCAACCATCTGATAAATAATAAACGAATTAATACCAGCCCGTCTACTACTACTACTACTACTACTACTACTACTACTACTACTACTACTAATAATAATAATAATAATAATAATAATAATAATAATAATAATAATAATAATAATATTAATAATAATAATATTTCTCCTAGTACTAATAAAACATATGATCCTCTCTAAAACAATATCCCAGCACTCATTGTCTGCAAAATCTGGTGAAACTATCGGGTTGTTAATTCGATTCCCGTAGTGGAAACATATGTAACTAAACAGGCTAAAAAACGATAAACACACGCACACACACACGCATATATATATATATATATATATATATATATATATATATATATATATATATATATATATATGGACGTACTGATAGCCCCTCAGGAATAAATGGCATTATATGTTTAATGAAAATATAAATTATTAGTTCAGCTGACCATTCTTGAGCTTTTTCATGAGAACAAGAACAGTTTCATTCTTAAATGCATGTACTTTTGAGCATCTCTTTTAGTGGATGTTTTTAGTGGATGTTTTTAGTGGATGTTTTTAGTGGATGTCGTTCCAACTGACATAAAACACATTAGAATGCATTCATAAATTCAACGGAAATGATGTTGATTACAACTCTGCAATCTTTTATTCAATACAGTCACGTCTTCATTGATGGATGTAATTTACTTGATTAACAACTACCACTTCAATCTCATATAACCGCCATCTATATTAATAAATGAAAAAAAAAATAACATGACCCCGAATGCTCACCTCCAGCGGTAAAATCTCTGATAGTAATTTTTTGATGACTCAACCACACATTCAAAATGGCTTCAGATAATTAAACTGAACGTTCCCAAAATAATTCACAGACAAGATGAATGCGGCATATCTTGTGATTGCATTAATTTTATCCCATCTGTAGCCGATTTTCGACTTTCGTACTATTTGACTATTTGGCTATTTGACTATAAACTATTTCCATCAAATTCAAGATGGAAGCATTGGATTAAAGTTTTTACTAAAATAATAAATAGAAATAAAAATGATTTTATTAAAATGAATAGAAAAAAATAAGGCTTTTTATGAAAATAATAAATAGAAATAAAAAACAAATTATTAAAAGAATGAATAAGATTTTTTTAGTAAAATAATAAATAGAAATAAAAAGTTTTTAAAATAATAAATAGAAATAAAAAGTTTTTTAAATGATAAATAGAAATAAAACAGTCTTTATTAAAATAATAAATAGAAATAATTTTTTTTCGACATTTTATGCTCTCTTTTTTAAATCAAATATATTTTTATATTTCTTTCAAAATGGAAGATGGTTTTTGTAAGTTTCAACCAGCCATGCCGAGTTCAAGTTTCATTGAATTCAAGTGTGCACTGATTTTATTGGGAAAATATGAGCTTCAAATTCCACCATAAATAAAATACTGACTTTTATTCAATCCTATGCAAATAACTCATAGAGTTTTGTTTCGATATCAAATGAACCAAATTGGTTGATATGCTACAAGAGACAAATCACAGTAAAAAGTTTATTCCTTGTATTATTCGGATAACTGTTCTCATTTTGCAGCTATTTTTTACAACGGTTCGGTTGATGTAACCTTCGAACTTCTTCAAATGTATCTGGTCGAACTCGAGAATGTTTCTGTCGAACTCGGGAATTTGGACGGAATTTCTAACGGGACACAGTAGTTGGAGTACATGGAAAAAAAAAATTGCGAAAGTGATATTCTCCTGAAGGCTGAAGGTTCAATTCTCATTGTGGGAGATCGGAAAATACAATTGCGAATTACTTAGGACCTCTATTAAGGCATGGCTGACCGAACAAGCGCATGCTACACCCGTGAAATAAATAATGGGCTCTGTTCGATATTCTGTCCAAATTCCCGAGTTCGAAAGAAACATTTCCAAGTTCGACAAAATACACCTGAAGAAGGTCGGTAGTTACATGGACTGAAACGTTGTAAAAATGAAACTAAAGATGAGAACAGTAGTCTAATGAACCCAAATAATATGAATAACGAATCCTAATCTCAAAAATTAAAAAACATAAAGTTTGTTCCTGTTTTCCAGTTATTCTAACGCTTTTTTATGATCCCCAATTTATTTTGTTTGAATCCGTGATTTTGTTTTCCTTAAAGTCATTGTTTTGTTTGTTTGTTTGTTTGTTTGTTTGTTTATAAGCTAAGCCTCATCTTTTTCGTCTTTTTGTTTTTTTTTGTTTTTTGCGTTTATTCTTTCTTTTTTTTAACATTCTTTTCTTTGATTCTGATAAGCATTCCGTTGCATATTTTTCTTTTGTCTAATTTTCATTTTCTTCCTGCTTTCTTGTCTTCGTTTATTTTTTCTTTGATTCACTCCGTTATTTTCTCCACTCCTTCCTCTGTATTTGAATCTTTTCTTCGAATATTTCTTCATTTACTTTAATTTTCAAAAATTTTTCTTTCACCATTTTTCTTTTTTCTTAAATATTTTTTTTTCTGTCATCTTTATTTTTCCTCGTTTATTTTTCCATCAAATCACTTTTTTACCTCATCTTTACAGCTTTTCGTTTTTATCTCTTTCGAATCTTTCTTTCTTTCTTTCTTTCTCGGTCTTCTTTATTTTCTTTTTTCTTTCCTTTTTATGTTTTATTATTTGTTCATTTGTTTGTCGCTGATGAATTGTGTGATATGCACAACGAAACACGTATAAGAAACTTATGAAAAAAATAAACATTCGCATATATTCAAAAATATTTAATAGTAAAATTTAATAGAAAATGTAAAACATAATTATAAACTACTCTTTTTTTTGTATATTGTAATAAAAGCCCGGCTGTACCCGGTCATAAAATACGCTTAAATATGATATTTTAATTTTTCCAGATTCTGTATATATTATTATAGAGTGGTGATTTCAAAAGTAAAAAAAAAAAATTGTGCCATCAGCTAGAATCGAAACCGAAAGCCAAACTATAGTATTCAAAGCTGACGTTACCACTGTGTCAACGTGACGCGCATGTGCACTGTTTAAAATTTAAAAATAAACTAAGATGAATGTACAAAATGTTTAACGATTTTTTCAATTCTGACCCCTTTTTGCCCCCTTAAAAACTATTTTAACTGGCTAAAGACCCATAAGAGAACGGTCTATAAAAATTCAATCATTTGAGGCCTTTAGTGCCGCTTTGTGACTTTTAGTTTTGGAACAGATAGAATTTGAAAATATGGACACACACACACACACACACACACACACACACACACACACATATATATATATATATATATATATATATATATATATATATATATATATATATATATATATCCTTTTTTATTTATTTATTTCTTCCGCTAGTTTTTTCTTCGTTTAATTCCTTTTCTTCATATATTTCTATCGTTTTCTTCAGTACTGCTTTCCCTATATTTTCAAGCTTTTTTTTCTTTACTATATTTCTTTGCTGTTCTCTTGTTTTTCCTTTCATATCCTATTGCTATTAACGTATTTTATATTTATTTTTTACTGTGTCTCCAAGGTGAATGTAGACAAACCAAATGAATAAAAAAGGAAAAGAACAAAATGGCGCTGTCATTCACGACTGAGATTGGTGCCCTTTGTTCACTGGTGTTATTAAGAAACCTTTTTCGTTTGGGCAAAATCCTCGATTTTCAGCCTGACTAATTATTCGTACTGACCTGGAATCGGCCTGTTTCTCTTTGAACTACTGAATTCAGTACTTGATGCTCCAGAGGTGATGCCTGTAGACTTCGATCTGTTCATCGTATTCGCTAATTCACAATAACATTAATATAATTTAATATTAAAGCTAACAAAACAAAAAGAAAAGGGGGAATAAAAAGGCACGCCTTTAGCGATCCACTTTATGCGCATGTGCAAGGCAGATTAGTTGGCTGTCGGATATTTTGACGCAAACACTGATTTATTCGCCAATCCTTCAAAACGGGAAGTTTCGTTCTTTTTATTTTTTTAAACAAATAGTTGAACGTTTTTTAATGTATTTCCACACTGAATTCATTTAGTGCGGATGTTTTACGGCATATCAACTGCCTTCTTTTGTTCCAAAACACAACCCCGATTGCAAACGAATAATTAATTTGTATGTTTTCTTTGTTGTATGGCATAGCGACTCTTCGACTGTTAATTATGACCCAAACCATACATTTCTGAATGTGTTTTGCATGTTTTACGGTATATCAGATCTTTTAATGTAATTATCTATCTATCTATCTATCTATCTATATATATATATATATATATATATATATATATATATATATATATATATATATATATACTTGCGTGTAAGTGAGTTTGTTCCCTGTGGACTCCGAAATGGATGGGCCGATTATTTTGAAATTTAACACAAATGTACTTCATGCATCTGATAGTTGAAAAGTTTTGTATTGGAATGCATCTGATAAGTATCAAAACAGGATCATCGAAAAATCCAATTAAAACAAGGAACAGTTCGATTTTGATCAAAGTTAACACTTTTATACAGTCTAACATCACAAGTGCATTTAAGTTTTATACCCGCACAAGCAGAAAGTCTCCGCGTATAAAATCGACAGTAGGTTTTTTGGTAAGACAGTTTTTGGGTTGAAATGTTTAATTTCAATACGCATGAACCCGTGGCGCAGTGGTTAGAATACTTAGAATAATCAATTGTAAAAGTGAAATCCTCATTAATGTTGAAGGTTCAATTCTCAATGTGAGCGATTGAAAAATATAATTGCGAATTACTTAGGACTTTTATCCAGCCATGGCTGACAGAACGAGAGCATGCTATCTCCGTGGAGTAAATAAAGAGTTCCGTCGAAATTCCTGAATTCGAGAGAAACATTCCCGAGTTCGACAATATACACCTGAAGAAGGTCGGAGATTATATTGATCGAAACGTTGTGAAAATAACACTCAAGATGAATCTCCCAGAAACATGATACTTGACTTCTGCACTTTAAACTTTAATTGAAGTCATTATGCAAACATATTTTTGTTAAATCAACCGTAGCTTCTCTACTGTGCAATGTACTGTGGACTACTTCACACGGGAAGCTGTCAGCCGGTACACCGCGGAGGGTCGTCGACTAGAGCAGGCAATCCGTCGATTTGATTGAAAAATAAGCGATTTGATCGGTTTCGATGAAAATCAAAATATTGGAAGTGTGAAACATTTCTGAACCTCATACAGTCCCAAGTAAAATCGGGCTTTGTTGACATTAGACTTGAAGTTATGAGTGTAGCTGTTGTACAGTACACTACCTTGATGTGAGACATTCTTTTGTCGGCGCCAGTGAATTTGTAGTTTGGGGTAACATAAAGCACTTGTTTCTAAGATGGCTCCGGTGAAGTTTGTAAATGACAGGTCATTTATCAGCTCCAATATATTTTTAAGAGGTTTCATGGTTTACAGTGTCATGTGAAACATCAATTCTTTCTAAAAGCCATTCTCGATGTGCTGAGTGAGATTCAAAGCAAGATTGTTGTAAATTTGTCAAGTTGGAATCCTGTGGGATGATGGTTGGTTTAGCAACTTCTGCAGCTTAAACAAGAGGTATGGCAGGGAGTTTGTGCGGAAACTCTTTGCATGCGCAGGATATTTGCCAGGTTAGAGAATAATGATGATTTTTTTTCTCCGGATCATTGGAACCCTATATGAAAGGAGAGAGCAAAAATACGGACACAAGACCATAACACTCTTCATAAAATCTTGAAAGAGATACTTGGATGACCGCTATGGAAATCTACACGGGGGGGCATTAAAGACTTACACCTTATAATCCAAAACTTACACCCAACATTAAATTCACCCTAGAGCAAAGCTGTACATAATTATCCTTCTGAGACGTACTAGTAAAAATGAAAAACAATAAAATTGTCACAAACATTTACCACAAACCTACAGACACCCCACAATATCTCCGTTTTAATAATCATAACCCCTAAAACGGTCTGAAATCCATTACCTATTTCCTAGCACGCAGAATATGCACCAACGTCACGCACAAACACCTTCAAATGATCCGACTAAAGGAACTACAAATAACCTTCAGAAAAAAAATCTACCTATCACGACTAATATACAAAAAACTGTCAGAAAAAATACGAGTAGAACAACGAAGAACCTCAAAAAATGAAACAAAAAACAAACCTTAGCATACGCCTTTACGCACAAAACAAACAACCAAAGATATTCACAGAGATAACAGCAAACTTTGCTCTGCACAACCAAAGCAACAAATAATCAACATACTAAAACAACCAAGGTGATACAAAAATAATGCCAACCCATAAAACTAAAACGCATTTCAACTTCACCCAAACTCAATCAGCGCACAACGCAAAATCCAACAAACGATGATATGGAGTTTTTGACATAATAAAAATGAAAACACGTACACATTAAAAAAAAAACTAACAGAAACATTCAAAATAAAAGACTTCGATTGCACTTTCTAAAAATATAGTCTACATATTAAATGCATAGCATGCAACGAACCTTATATAAACACCACCAAAATCTCCAGCAAAAATCGAAAAAAAAAAGGATTTTTTCGCAGCATATACATGCATGCAGTAGAGATAAATTCAGTATAATGCCAAATTTTAAAACAGACAACTTTTTTTTAAACACAAGAAAGAAACTTCATAACAAAATTCACCATCGCATTAAACAAATCTTAATAATAGCACACATAAACAAGCAAAATACAGAACACACTTGTGTATTCACATACGTATACATGTGTAAACCCTCATACGCAGATCAGAACAGGCACATTGAAACACATACGAACACATCTACACATACAGATGAACGTGAAAAAATCATAAATAATACCAACATCCCAACAAAGGATTAGTGCTGCCCTCTCACATCGGAAGAATTCATGACAATCATAATGAACACACACACACACACACACACACACACACACACACACACACACACACACTAACAGATTACAAAACAAACACTGGAACACAAACACACACTCGCATCCCCCACACACGAACATAAAAGAAAAGAATCATAAAAATATAAATATAAAAACACTCTCATAAACCTTACCAACCCACATGTAATATTAACTGCCATCAAATAGGCTCAATTTGATCCTAATTACACACAACTAACAATTTTATTTCATCAGCGAGACAACGACTATCACAATGACTTTCCCAAAACCAAAATCTTTTTCAAAATAAGTTTTTTCACAAATATTATCAGAATAAAACATGCATTATACACCTATAAAAATCTATACACCAAACTAAAAACATAATTGAAAACTGAAAATGGAAATATTAAATAATATTCAAATTAAAATATTAAATAATAAACAAAGTATAAAAAAACAACAAATGTTGGTGGTCCCACTCGTTTGAATATTTTTCTCACGTTCGAATTACTTTATTCTATATATATATATATATATATATATATATATATATATATATATATATATGTATATATATATGTATATATATACATATATATACATATATACATACATATATATACATATATATACATACATATATATATACATGTATATAATATATATATACGTACATATATATAAAGATATATACATATATACATATATATATACATATATACATATATATACATATATATAAATATATATATACATATATATAAATATATATATACATATAAATATATACATATATATACATGTATATATATGTATATATACGCATATAATAATAATGATTGCAACGTCTTGTCAGACGAGTGCAACTCCCTCAGACACTTAAAGTCCATGACCCCCAAAAATGACTTCCATCCCCACAGGACCATTTTTATAGACAAATGCCTGAGGGAGTATCTATACACGGATGATATTACAGAGTCTTAGCTTTGTACGACAGCCAAGCCGCTCTCTCGGTTTAAAATGTTGCTATCCAGCAACAAGCAAGAGCAAAATAGTCAGCAACAAGTTAAAGTGCAGACCAGCTTAATGCAGGTACTGGTCTCCCGCTTTATGATTTTTTTAAATTAGAGATTTGCTTCTCCTTGAAAGGTTGCCTTTACCACGGCTTACGGAAGCCCTCTCCACCCCAGCACACACATACATACACACAAACACACACGGTGCTAGTTGGCCGTTGACCTCGAAAAGGAGTTCATTCGGCCTTTGAAAGGTCTTGTTTTTAATCCTTCAGGGAGACTAGCCGCCCTCCTCACCAAACAAGTTTTGTGGGGGAACCAGTTTAGTCGCTGGTGACCCGACCATGAGGCAAGTAGTACTGGGTTACATGGTACCAGTAGTATATGGCATGACCTGACTATATATATATATATATATATATATATATATATATATATATATGTATATATATGTATATATATGTATATATATATGTATATGTATATATATGTATATATATACATATATGTATATATATATGTATATATATACATATATATATATACACATATATATACATACATATATATACATATATACACATATATAAACCCCTTAACAGCCAAATTTCTGGCCGAAAAACGATCACATAGATTTTCCCAAATCTCAGTACCCTGTATATCAAATTTCAAGTCTGTAGGCTTAAAATTGACAGAGTTATTGCGTAGGGAAATGTACACACACAGACACACAGACAGACATACATACACACAGATACACAGACACATATATATATTTATAGATATATAGATAGATTGGCATATAAATCGGTGAAATTGCCCATTTTTCAATCAAATCAATTGGTTGCCTGCTCTAGTCGGGGACCGATTGCAGTGCACTGGGAAAAATCTTCACATGTCCTCCAACAGTGACTTAGTCCACAATATATTGTAGTCTACGTTGCACTGTAGAGAACCTATTGCTAATTTGATAAGATTGTTTATTATATAATGGCTTGAATCAAAGTTTAAAATGCAAAAATCATTATCATTGTTTAACTGTGCAATAAACAGAAACATTAATTTCTACTTTATCAAAGAGCCGACTGTTTACTTTATACACGGGGTCCTTCTTCGTGTGCGGTGATAAAACTAAGCATACACTTGTGGTGTTGAGATACATAAGAGTGTAAACTGTGGTGCAAATCGGACTATTCCTTCTTTACTCGAGTTTTTCGATTGTCGAATTTAGATATCGGAGGCTTTCGGATACAAAACTTATGTAAGAATACTCCCAGACAAATAATGCACATTTTTGTGCTATTTCAAAAATATCGACTCAGACGTTTCGGAGTCTATAGGGAACGAACTAACATACACTTGTATGAAAAAAAAAGAAACTATGACAAAATAAAACGAAAAAGAAGAAAAATATCCGTGGAAGAAAAAAGAAGCAAAAAATAGAAGATGAAGAACAAGAATGAGAAAGAAAGCGATATATATATATATATATATATATATATATATATATATATATATATATATATATATATATATATATGGAAGAAGGGGACATGAGCAGACGACGACAAAGCCTAGAAGCTAAAGGCCCTAATGATAATTACATTTGTGCCTTAACGAGTTTGTAATTGCCCCAAGGGTGATAAGATATCTTCAGCTGTCAGCCATCTGTTTTTTGCGGGGGGGGGGGCGACGAAAAAGTTAAATAAATAAATGAATAAATAAATAAATAATAATAATAATAATAATAATAATAATAATAATAATAATAATAATAATGACGACGACGACGATACAAAACTAGTTGGTGCCGCAAATTGTGACGAGTGATATTGGAAATATAAAAAAGAAAAACAACAAAAAAGGGGGAGGAGAAAGCTCTACGGTCGCTCATTTCATTGTCCTGATTTTTCACTCAACATGCACTTCGGACTGTTTCAGTTGACACCTTCCAAACTCCCACTCCCTTAACTTTCACTCCCAACAAAAACCGCTTGTCGCGAAGGCCACTTATCCTCGAAGAATTATTCGAAAGATCGCTCAGCAAACCCTTTCCAGATTCGCCCATCTGAAATAACAATAACAAAAAAAATTTTTTAATTCTAAATAACAATAAAAAAAAAAATAGGGAAACAGCACACTGAGAGCGTATACTGCCTACAAATGATTTTTCTTGATACAATTATGTATTCTTTATAGAGTTGGCGTTACCAACCAGCGAACCAACTTACAATTTGAAGAGAGGCTCGTCTGCTAAGGGTGAAGGCATATTTCAATAACCATCTGTGATGTTTTTTAATTGAATTTTGCTTACTTCCATTGAAAAAATATTGTCAAAATATCATATAGAGTCGCTTTAGCAGTAATCTACATATCTATAAAAGTGAGAATGTTTGTGTGATGACCTATATACTCAACGAATCTTTGATCTACAGACTGTAAATGTTGTATATAGACATGTGGAAAATTTTTAAATCGGTTTTTATCCAGAAAAAGAAGGCTGTCAAAATGGAAAAAAAAATAGTACTTGGGGATCATCGAATTTTTATCAGTTTCACGACTACACATGCGCAGATCGTTCACATTATGTAAAGAATAAGTAGGTTTGAAGACACTTCTAAAGATCGTGTCAAGCTGACCTAATGATTATCATACTTAACTCACCGTATTTAGGTTTTGGTTTCGATCTCAGCTCGAGTATTTTTTAGAAGAAGTGAACTATTTAGAAAACAAAACGTAATACTCGCATGCACATGCGTCAGTTTCTTCCAGTTTTTTTTTTTACTTCATTTTTTAAAGACCTTTAACGTTACACTTAATCCCGGGCATCGCCGGGTATATCTCCTAGTAGTACATAAATAATAAAACTGTGCACATGTGTTAATATGACAAAAACTTAAATCCGTTAAATTTCCACGTTTGAGAAGATGTTGTGATGATTTTTTGCAAACTTGTATTGCTATGTAAAGTTAAGCTTTGTATACGTTTGGTGACATTGGTTTGGTTGTTAACGACACGGATTGGCGACTTCAGTGTCCCAAGTTCGAATCCAGTTCGTTTCACAAAAATCACTTTCACTTAGGATGTTGGCAACCTTCACATGATCCCTGTTGAAAGTGCCTGATCTATTTCCAGAAATAATTCTGACTATAAAAATATCAGGGAAACGAATGAATCTTTGCATTCATACGATATGATGATGACAGGATTTACTTCTAATTAATCATTATGAATTTGGAAACACAGTTGCGAGGCATAATGTTTCTATATGTCGTCTACATTTTGTTTACTTCAGTTTTATAAAAACGGGGAAAAGAGAGAATGCATGCCCTTTGTGAAAAAGATTTTTAGCATAATATGGGCACAAGCTTCAATTTGAAAATTTAAGACCTAAATTTTAGACATTTTCCAGAAACAAAATCAGATAATAGGTTTTAATAAAAATTAGAATAAGGATTCTAGATATAGAGTTTAGTACAGAATGAAACGATAAAAGTAAAAAAAAACGAAAACAATACTACAGCTGTATTTAAAAACTTTTCTTGAAAAAATCAATTCAGGTAACTTGATTATGTAGTAGAGTTGACATCTATTCAATGTTGCTGCTTTCAGCCTCCATCATCGCCTCGATATCGGCCCGAAACTGAGAGCATGCCTTTGCCACAACCGCTGGCATAAGATCAGCGAATATTCGGCGAATGGCGGCGATCAGACTGGCTTTAGTGTTGTGGGAGGTCATGTTGGTGATGTTCTCGGCGTGTGATCAAACAAAGTAGTTCAGGTCAGGAGAAGAGGGACCAGTGAGAGAAGTTACAAAGTCGTAGCACTCCTTCTGAAGCCAAGAGCCTGGATCGCTTTGGATGTGGGCCAGCGCCAAGTCCTGCTGCCAAATCCAGAGTCTGTCAGCGGCCAACTGATTGCACCAGAGGATCACCACACTCTTCAGCACATCCAGGTACACTTTGGTGTGGAATCTCAAGCCGATTTCGAAGATGTGAAGTGGCATGATGTGGCCCTCACTTGTAATCACACCAAAGACCATAATTGTGACCGGACACTTCGTTGTGCTCTGCTTTCAAGTGTTGAATTGTCTGAGTTTGCATTTGAAGGTACTGGTAATGGTCCTGTTGTCATGAGTTGGATTGATAGAGAACATGTACGGATTTCCAACTTCACTAGCTGAACATTGTATCACTTTCTCACATGATAGAAAGTTCCTATCACTATTTGGACTTGTACACAACTGGCCAACTAGTAGATGGTCTGCAACAAAAAGAAAACCGGTTTTCGTCAAATAAAAATGGAATCATGTTGTCTAATTCTTGTATAACATAAATAATGCACCATAAAAAATTTCATATTACACAGTTATGAAACAGAAGAGATATAACAGTGAACCCCAAAACAAAACTCGACCGGCTGATCTCCGAACCAGAATTACGGATATGCATTTAACTCTCTTGGCAACCAGAGGTCATTTGGGTACACTTAAAACATATCTCTGCATCAAATCACTGGATTTTTTTCCGTGCACTTGTGTCTTCGTATAAATCAACCGTGTACTGTTACTTCGTGTCTGTTTCAAATATGTTTTACTTATTCTTGCCAAGTGCTATCTCCAGTACACTACACTCAATATCCACCACAACAAAATGAGGAGATTATTTATAAGGCCGACAGGAGAAGAAAATAAAATAAAGAAAAAGACGAAGGATTGAATAGAAGAGAATATGGAAAAAATGTTTTCTTTCAAAAAAATGTTATCTAACTGTCTTCGACGATAATGAATCAATATACTACGATATTTTGATTCGATAGATTATTTTATGCAATGGTTTCACTGATAGAATAAAGTATTCACGAAAGAGACCACGTGAAGGTTGTCAACATCTACATTAAACGTATTGAAAATGATTCTATATGTTGGTTACTTGGCGGGTGACCCTGTGAAGAGAGGCATTAGATGGGTTGCACACACGCAAATGTATTCCATTTGAGGAATGCAAGGCTTTCCACTATTGTCTGTTGAAATGCGTAATTTGATTTGAAATATGCGAGAGAAATACCGGTCAAAGAAGTAAAACAATAGACAATGGGAAATATTAAACATTCCAAAATAAAAGAATATTTACTTAAAGCGAAAGAAGAGAGAGTTGGTCAGAAGCTAGCAAAACATCCGCACCACACCCCCGCCACGCGCTTTCTCTGATGTCACACTCGCCATACTAAAATTGAAAAGGTTGCCATTGGGATTAAACAAAAAATTTTATAACCCAATTCTGTGTGTTTTATTTTGTTGCCAGGTATATATATCGTAGAGAGTGATAAAAGTTTATTTTAGTAATTATATAGACTGAAAATCACATTGAACGACCGATCGCAGCGAATATATAGCATAAAGAATTGACACACCGAGTTGTCAGTACCTACTTCACTATCGCCACCTCCCAAATCAGAATAAATTTTGGTTTGTTCAAGTTGAATTGAAATTATTAATTCAAATAAGATATGTACAATGAAGCAGCAAAAATCAGACTTGTGCAGTTTATGGACCATGCTGAAATAATAACATTATTATTATTAAAAAAAGAAAAAAACATTTTTAACATGAATTATTTTGTAATTTCACTTAACAATTTTATAAATAAAATACGGTAAACATTGAATTTAAGTTAACATTCCTATCTAAAAAAAAAAAATACACGCTCCGTAAACTGCATAAGCATAAAAAATAAATAAAAATCTAATTAATAAATTACATTAAAAAGTGACTTCAAACGTTTTCCGGTGTTGCATTCATTAAAATTCATTTTGTCTCATTGATTCATTTGTGGTCTTTCATGTGTCATGCCTTAAAAGCATCTTACGATTGAGGGAAGGACGCGCGTGAAAAGATAATGTGCAGAGAGTTTGGCTGACGGCAAATTATTGATAAATAAAAGGTGACATTTTGGTGTCAAGTTTGTGTTTAAATGAGAAATCGGGGTTAGAACTTGTTAATTGATTGTTAGGGTCGAAAACAGCGGCGATAGTGGTGTTGGGTTGGCAATTTTTGGCGCTTTGAGATGTTCTGATAAGATATGGCCGTCATTTTTAAAGAAGAAAAGAATATCACTGAGAAACCCCGGACGCGGAAACATGAACACACACATGGATAAATAGATAAAGGGAAGAGAGAAGAGTAACAAGCGCATAAATAGAAATATAAAGAGATCAGGAGATAGCGACAGGAGTAGAAAAACAGTGAGATAAAGGGGGGTGCGGACCAAAGAAGGATATATGGATGGACAGATTTGGTTATTTTGATTTTACGACATAGCAACTCATTTCGAGTTATTTAATATGGAATCTTGTTGAAAGTTTTATGTTTCAAATTCTTTATACAAATTCAAATTCATGGTGTTTGGTTTTGGTTGTTTTGTAAAAGAAAATGTATGTTTTTACTTTTGGCTTGTCAGAACAGGATTGAATTTTGCAAAGGAAGGGCTCAAAAGAGAGTCGCTCACCTGATAGGCCCCGAACTGTCATCTAAGCTTCAACCTCTGTCCAATCGACGAAATGTCGTACCCCTCTGCCTGTTCTATAAGTATTTTAATGGTGGATGTTCCGACGAACTACAAGCCCTTGTACCCCCTCGACATATAAACCACCGACAAACCCGACAAGCAGCTAACCCCCACCCCTACACAGTAGAGATCCCTGGATGTAAGAAAGCCTTTCACTTTAATAGTTTCTTCCCCAGAACTGCCTGACTTTGGAATTCCCTTCCAGGTTCCTGCTTTCCCAATTATACTGACATCTAGAAGTTCAAGTGTAATGTGAACAGACATCTAGCTGCTCAACTCATTACATAGTACCCCTGAAACTTATGTCCCCGATAGTAGGCCCCTGCACCAAAATGGCACTGTACCTTGTTTGGGGTGAAATTGTAATTTAAAAAAAAAATGAAAAGAAAACAAGAACATTAGTTTTTGGTGGATTTTAGGTCAGGAAGCCAGTATCTTCAGACAACCTGATCTGATTGCACAAGTAGGGATACGAAGAAATAGAGAAATAGAATAGAACAGAGGAAAGATACATAAGAAGAACTCAAAAAACAAAGAGAAAGATAAAAAAAACGTAAGTGCGATGAGAGAAAGGGAGACTGAGAGAGATAGGTAAAGGAGGGAGAGAAAAAACTAATGTATAAACGGTTGAATGTTTGTCTGTCTGTTGGTCTGTCTGTCTCCATATTTTCAAACTCCCTCTCCTCCGAAACTAACGCTAGGGGGCCTCAAATTATTGGATTTTTTTATGAACCATTCTTTTATGGGTCTTATCATGTTAAAATGGTCTGTAAGACGGCAAAAATGGGTCAAAATTGAACAAATCGTTATACATTTTGTACATTCATCTTAGTTTATTTTTAATTTTTTATTTTTAATCGAATTATATGCGTGTCACATTCGTACAGTGATAATGTCACCAGTTTCGATTCTAACTGATGTCGCCTTTTTTTTTTACAAGGTGGTCACCACTTATCAAGGCCCGGAAGCCACTCAGGGATAAGGGTTATTGCATGTACAGTACAGTAGTGTGGAGATTTAATAAAGTATCTACTTAAGGGGGCGGTTCATCAGGAATTTGTTTACGTTGGACTTGAAGACATCCAGGTTGTAGTCAGGTGGAAAGCAGGCAGACGGAACAGAGTTCCACAGGCATGCAGTTCTAAGAAAGAAGCTTTGTTCATGGAATCTACGTTTTGATTTAGGCACAGACAAAGAGTGGGGAAAATTTTTGACAGTGGTTTCAGCTAGACGGGTGTTTTTCGTAAAAAATTGGCGAGGGGGGGGACGAGATATTGGAGCTCACACGAGCACCTGCCATGAAAATAACGATAAAACAAAGATAGGCTCGCAACGTCTCTTCTGGGGGAGAGAGATTGCAGGGAAGAGAAAATGGCATCCCCCACTAAGCCACAAAGTCTATTTTGTACTCTGTCAAGGCAGGATATGCTGTTTTTAGCAGTAGTATTCCATCCTTGAACGTACTTGGCTTTTATATACAGACTTGATATACGTATTTCATTTCAGATCAGGAGTAAAGGTCAAGTCCAGAAGCTTGTCAAAATATGGGGCTTCTCCTAGACGAGAGCCATCCATTTTAATCGATGCCAAATGGGGATCAGAGCGTTGATGATGTAAAGATTGGAGCTTGGTTTTAGATGCATTAAAACTAACCAGCCACGTCTTCCCCCACTGAACCATGCGCTCAAGATCAGAGGAGAGAGAATCAGAGAGAACTTTGTCATTTACAGACTTTGATGTGTTGCCGTAGATGGTCGTGTCATCAGCATAGATGTCAACGAATGATTTAAGTATGTGTTTAGGGAGATCATTTATGTAGATCAGGAAGAGAGTTGGGCCCAGGATTGACCCCTGAGGGACTCCAGCATTTATATTGCAGGCCTCCGATTTTTGTCCATCTACCACTACTCTTATAAGCCTATTAGAGAGAAATGATTTAATGATTGAGAAAAAATTTCCAGTTATACCGTAGCTGGAAATCTTGTGAAGTAGGCCTTTATGCCATACCTTGTCGAAGGCCTTTGATATGTCAAGAGCAATTGCCCTAGAAAGGAAGCCTTTGTCGAGAGATTCACTAATCCTATGAAATATAACCGTTAGCACATCTGCGGTAGATCTTGTAGAACGGAAACCATATTGTGTGTCACTAAGAAGGTTATTTCTGCTGAGGTGGTTGACTATTTCTCTATTTAATATGGATTCCAGCAACTTACTCATGACACACAGGAGACTTATTGGTCTGTACTGAGAGGGAGATGACTTATTATTCTTAAATACAGGGCATACTGATGAGGTTTTCCAGGGTGGTGGAAAGCACTTCTCCTTAAGGCAACGCTTAAACAGTTTCGTAAGTATGGGAGAAAGTTCTGGTTGAAGCTTTTTTAACACTATAATTGAGATGCCGTCAGAGCCAGTTGCTTTACTGGAATCATGGTTCTTGATTAGCTTGACAACCTAAATACTAATTTTTAAAAATTTTTGAAATCATGATTCTATAAGAATATATTCGAAATCTGGACAAATTAAAATATCATTTTTTTAACAAAGGAGTCACCACTTATCAAGGCCCGGAGGCCACTCGAGGATAAGCGGTAATGGGTATACATTAGTCAATGGGGTTATCGCGTAGTAATCATAAGTAGTGGAGATTTTGTAAATTGGATTACTTAGGGGACGATTCATCAAGAACTTGTTTACGTTGGACTTGAATACAATCAAATTGTTGTCAGTTGGAAAGCAGGCAAACAGAAGAAAGTTCCACAACTTTGTTTATGGAATTTACGTTTAGGTCTAGGCACAGATAAAGAGTGTGGGAAATTATTGATAGTGGTTTTGGCTAGACGAGTGTTTTTCGTGAAAGTTTGGTCGGGGGGGGGCATAGATTGAAGCTCAGTCGAGCACTTGCTATGAAAATAACGATAAAACAGAGACAGGCTTGCAACGTCTCGTCTGTGGGAAAGAGGTTGCAGGGAAGAGAAAAGGGGTATCCCCCACTAAGCTGTGAAGTCTATTTTGAACTCTATCAAGGCAGGATAAGCTGCTTCTAGTAGCTCCTGCCCAAATGTGGCAACAGTACTTTTCTATAGGTAGAGAATTGCATCAGGAGTGAGATATCTACTGAAGCGGTAGAAGGAACCTACCATTTTCCAGCGACCTTGACAACTGATTTGATGTAAGTGTTCCATTTCAGATCAGGAGTAAAGGTCAAGTCCAAAAGCTTGTCAAAACATGGAGACTCCCCAAGACGAGAGTCATTCATTTCAATTGATGTCAGATGGGGATCAGGACGGTGATGATGTAAAGATAAAAGCTTAGTTTTAGATGCATTAAAAGTAACCAGCCACCGCTTTAACTATTGTACCACGTGCTCAAGATCAGAGGAGAGAGAGAGAGAGTCAGAGAGAACTTGGTCATTTACAGCCTTTGATGTGCTGTCATAGATGGTAGTGTCGTCAGCATAAATGTCATCGAATGATCTTGGGGTTGTTTGGAAGATCATTGATTTCAATCAGGAAGAGAGTTGGGCCCAGGAGAGAACCCTGGAGGATCCCAGCATTAATACTGTGAGCTTGTGATTTATGTCAATCAACCACTACTCTTATGAACCTATCAGACAGAAATGATTTAATAATTGAGAAAACATTTTCAGCTATGCCATATATCTTATGATGTAGGCCTTTATGCCATACCCTATCAAACGCCTTTGATATGTCAAGAGCAATTGCCCTAGAAAGGAAGCCTCCGTCAAGAGATTCACTAATTCTATGAGATATAACCATAAGTACATCTGCTGTAGATCTAGCAAAACAGAAACCATATTGCATATCACTAAGAAGATTATTTTCGTTGAGGTGGTTGACTACTTCTATATTTAATACAGATTCCAACAACTTACTCATGACGCGCAGGAAACTAATTGGTCTGTACTGAGAGGAAAATGACCGATCACCAGAATTCTTAAATACAGGGTATACTGATGAGGTTTTCCAGGGTGTTAGGAAGCAATTCTCCTTAAGACAACGCTTAAACGGCTTTATAAGTATGGGAGCTAGTATTGGTTGAAGCTTTTTCAGCACTATAATTTGAATGCCATAAGGGCCAGTTGCTTTACTGGAATCAAGGTTCTTGATTAGCTTGGCAATATCATGCACTCACTAGGAATTCTCACACGGGTTATCTTCAAAGATTACTCACTAATACTAATAATAATAATAATAATAATAATAATGATAATAATAATAATGACCGGTGATGTTTCATAGAGTTTGGGTTGTAGTACTCTTCAGCTCTTTCAATAATCTTTGCAAATAAATTTGCATAATCGAAACAGCCGCTTGCATTTTACTGCTTGCTAGCAAAGACCATTGAAATTTTGGTGACAATAAGCCTTTACAAGGTCATTATCTTCTTTACACTCTTTCAGGGGAGGTCTTCTTCGGTCCTTTCATCCCCCTTGATTTTCACTGGTCTGTGATTTCAGCCGGGAATTATGTATTTTTTTTTATTTATGTAAGATATGTCTGGCAGTTTTAGTTTCTTTGTGTTGTTTTTTTTTAAATTTTCGGTGCAGTTTCTCTGTGGCTAGTTAATGTGGGTTGGTTGCCGCCTTTAAAGATGTTCTTTAAGATCTTAGCTGTTTTCATTATCGCTGTAAAGTCTCGGTGTTATCTTTGATACCGGTATCGGGGAAACCAATGCAAACTATAGAATCTTCAAATTTATCCTTTTTTTCATGTTTCTACAATTACTGCTATTATACTGACTTTCTTAATATTCCGCATTCCTTTTAGTTCCCTAGAAACTTCCGATTTTCTATGTCTTTGATCTTTACCCTATGATCTGCTGCAATGGCAAAATCTACAATTGGCCAGTTTCTTTCCTTCTCATTAATTGTGATGACATCCGGTGTTCCTGCTTTGATGAATTTATCTATTTGTACGATTTTATAATCTCCGATTTCAAGTATTGCTGTCGATTTGTGCTTGTATCTTTTTTCTGGGTGCTCAAGATGTAGTTGTTTGCATAGTTCCCAGTCTATTACCTTCTCCACTTGATTCTGTCTATTCTTATATTCTTTTTGTGCTAGTTTGCTGCATTCACTTATTACGTGATTTATCGTATTGTCCACAGAGTCTTTTAATGCATCTAAACCAAACATCTATCTTTACATCATCAACGCTCTGATCCCCCTCTGGCATCAATTGAAATGGATGTCTCTGGTTTTGGGGAGGTTCCATGTTTTGACAAGCTTCTCAGTTTGACCTTTACTCCTGATCTGAAATGGAACACGTACATCAGGTTTGTTGCCAAGGACGCTGGGAAAATGGTGGGATCCTTCTACCGCTCCAGAAGATATCTCACTACTGATGCAATTCTCTATCTGTATAAAAGCCAAGTAAATCCAAGAATGGAGTACTGCTTCCACATCTGGGCAGGAACTGCTAAAAACAGCCTATCCTGCCTTGACAGAGTACAAAATAGACTTCGTGGTTTAGTGGGGGATGCCCTTTTTCTTCCTGCAGCCTCTCTCCCACAGGAGAGACGTTGCGAGCCTGTCTTTATTTTATCGTTATTTCCATGGCAAGTGCTCGTCTGAGTTCCAATCTCTCGTCCCCCGTCGCCAATCTTTCACGAGAAACACCCGTCTGGCTGAAACTATTGTCAATAATTTTCCCCACTCTTTATCTGTGCCTAAATCCAAACGTAGATTCCATGAGCAGAGCTTCTTTCTCAGAAGTGCACGACTGTGGAACTCTCTTCCGTTTGCCTGTTTGCCTGTTTCCCACCTAACTACAACTTGGATGTCTTCAAGTCTAACATAAACAACTTCTTGACAAACCGAATTTTCTCAATCAACTTGTCAAATCTTTTTTGTCACGCTCCCCAGGACTCCCCAGGACTCCCCAGGACTCCCATCACAATAAGTACAACTACTATGTTTTTTATTTTTCTTTCAAGTTTCTTTTTCGTTTTCCTCTCCATTCATATCATCTGGCAATGCTTTATCAATGATTATTGCTTTGTGTTCCTTTTTTTTAATAAGACCAAATTTGATCTTGTTTCAATCACATTATCACATTGGATATTCATATCCCACAACAATTTCACATTATCACATTGGATATTCATATCCCACAACAATTTCACATTATCACATTGGATATTCATATCCCACAACAATTTCACATTATCACTCTCCACTATAACTTTTGGAAGATGCTCGTATCATTTTTCACTGCATTCCAACCCTCTTGTCATGTCGTCTTTTGTACTAATTTTGAGCTAAATTCTCACAACTACAACTAACGAGGTGTTGTACATGCTCACGTTTCTGCCAAGATAGTCGACATAGGGGACTTTCAGCCGTTTTATCAATGTGATACTTCATATAATTTGTCCGGAGCACTTACTCCTGTGCAGCACACATTAGAGTTTCTGTCCTGACTTGCAAGTCACATTTTGACAACTAGCGTCAAGTTTGTTTTGCTTATCCAGTCTTTGGAAGATCTCTACTGAATTGACCATGAATTTTCTTATCGATCCACTTGGCTGTTCGCCTTTTTTTCATTTATTGCTTTAAATTCCTTGTTCTTTACTAGTTCGCTCTCTTGCAATTTGTCCAATTTTTATACACCCTTTATAAGCTTTTCCCTACAGTTGGAGATGTAAGTTTTCAGACTATTTTCTTCTTTTACGCATCGTCATTCATGTTTTATTTTCACTGATAGCCTATCGACATTTCTCTTTGGGTGAAGACCCACATTCATTGTCATCGTTTTCCTTGTTTTTCAGTCCATATCCTTCAACTCATTTTTTCCATCGAATAATGGCCGTACCATATCGAAATAATTTTCCTCCTTTTCACATTTCTTTGTGTCAAATTCCATACCTATGCTATTACTCAACATTTGGACAATTCTCACAAGCATACTCGTCTGGATTTTAATTTTTTTAACGAATCCCTTGAGATGAGGCTTCATAATTTGTGCATTCTTTTGTAGACTTTATCTTCATGACGCAATGGATGGCCAGTTCACACCCTTTTTTGAATTTATCATTTTATTTTTGTTTTCCACTTGGGTTCGTTTTTATTCTAGCATCCATCTCTTTTCACTTCAACTTTTGTCGTAACCCAAACACTTCCTGCTACGATCAAATTATTTGTTTCTGTGATGGTCCCGCATTATTTCACATGCTCCATTGCTTAATTTACTTTGTCTGCACCTTCATGGTTTGAAACATGATTCCATCACGTTTTTTTCCTTCGACCAAAATCTCTTCCAATTTTTAAATCATCCTTTTACTTTTCAGTTTCCAGCACCTCGTTATCAGTTTCTCAATTACTACCAATTACCTTGCCCACATTTTCTTCTCTATTTCCTGCCGCTTCATCCACATGTTCCATTTTATTCTATGTCCTTTTCTCATCAATCTGCACGTCTCCTTCGCTTGCCGAGTCATCCTTAATTATTTTTTTGTGTTCACCTGTCTTTTTATACATTCCAATTTCAGCTACTTTAACCATCCATTCTTCAGTATTGCTCTTGCCTGATCACACACTCGATGTTCTTTTGATTTAAATTTTCTTTCCATTCGTTTTCTATACCTCCGATAGACATTCACTTTTCACCTGAAGAAACTCTCCATGATTACCGTGTTAATCTATTTAAGTAGTTTCAGGATGACGACCAGATTCTTGCTGCTGCTCCAAGATATACCTATCGGGCGTGGGCTCTCCAATTTGAGTTCCAGTCTCATTCATACCTTTATTCTCAATGTTTTGATATGACATTTAATTCATAAGAAGATTAGTGAATTTTAGGTTACAAAACCATCGGTGCTTTTTTTTTTTTTTTTTGAGACACCATCTCTGTGGGTTTGAAATTGGAGTTTTCCTTCTCCTAGGTAGTCGGTCTTGCCAGAGTGTCAGTCACCATCTACTGGTTTTGAAGTGGCAGTTACTCACCTAATGCACCTCCTCTTGACAGTAAAAGAGGCCCACCGGGACTAAGCCATACAAGAAGGTCAGGAGTAGCTATAGATTTGAGCATGCCTTGGGAGCATCTTATAGAAGAGTGGGAGTTTGTCTCCACTTCTACACCTGGCAATATGGCAACCATTGAACCTATTATTATTATTATTATTATTATTATTATTATTATTATTATTTTAAAATTTTTTTTACTTTATTGGTTATTACTATTACCACTAATATTATTACTACTAGTAGTGGTGGTGGTGGTGGTGGTGTTTGTAATGGTGGTAGGTTTTTATTATTTTTTATTATTACTGTAGCTGTAATGGTAGGTGTTGTTTTTTGCTGCCATTGCTATTGTTATTTTTGCTGTTAATATTATTGCTACCGATATTAGTGTTGCTATTATCATTGTAAATTTTATTTCTATTGTTGTTGGTGGTGGTAATAGGAATAGTGGTGGTGATGGAGGAAAAAGGTCGGGAGGGGATCTTTGACCTTGGTGGGGAACTCTCCTAGAGATAATGTCTCGATAAAACTACCGGTGGTGGTGTAACCTTAAATTTACTAACCCCATTTATGGGAGAATGTCAAATTAAAATATTGAAAATAACGACGTAAATGAGGCAAGAACATCTTGTGATGGTCTCACGTTAGATAGGTGTCCCACTGGTCAACAAGGTGGGTCCTGTCGTTATCATACAACTGTTCGAAATTCTGAGGATGTGGCTGGATATAGGGGGAGTGAGAATTGCCAGAGAGGGTACCAAGACACGAAGGGAGTTGGAACAGAAACGTAAAAAAAAAAAACACGGATGAGGAAAGAAGAGCCCTGTGGGAATGCTTTGTAAGAAGTGGAAGTACCAATATCCGAAAAATGAAGGAAGAATGGGAATCGAGAGGAGGGAGACCTAGAAATGTCGCGAGTTTGGTATCCCAGTTAAAGCAAATTGAAAATAACAATCTACTTTCAGTGATTGCAAGAAAAGAGATTGAATGGATGGTTATGAATGAAATGAATAACGAAAGTAAAAGTGATGAAACTAGCTCTGATGAAAGAACTGAGAGAGTGGAAGTGCAGAAGGGAAATGTAAACGATGATGGGAGGCGGACAACTTAGGAGGTATGGAATCCTATGGTTAGGGGAAGTAATGAGAAAGAGTTTGAAGGATCTAAGGCAGATGAGATCATTAACTCTGAGACAATGGAGCCAGTGAAAGGAGCAGATGTATGGAGAAGTGGTGATGAAGTTCGAAGTTTGACTTTTGTAGAAAAAGAAGTACTTCAGAAGTTAAGAGAGGTTCTTCTTAGAGACGATATCATAGAGATTCCAAATATGAAGAGTAGTGATAGGCGGAAGGTGAAAAACGAGGTAAAAATAATTCAAAGAGTAATTCACAGCATCAGAACATATCGATTACGGAACTTAACAGGCTTCTATATGCAGCGTCATACGTTATTGCGAATCGTCTTACAGAAGAAAAAGGGAAAAATGAAGGATAGAAGACCACACTGGCAGAGGCGGCTTGAAGAAAGTATTAAACGGTGGCGGAAAGGCATTGGTAGAATCGAAGAAATAAGAAAAGGAGTAAAACTAGGACAGAAAGCTAAGGACGAGCTTGAAAGGAGGTATAGATTGCTGGAAATGGGAACGATGAACGTTCTA
The DNA here is from genome assembly GCF_053919585.1 of Euprymna scolopes. Taxonomy (NCBI): domain Eukaryota; kingdom Metazoa; phylum Mollusca; class Cephalopoda; order Sepiida; family Sepiolidae; genus Euprymna; species Euprymna scolopes. The sequence goes on along the minus strand of NC_136483.1, from coordinate 12,574,138 downwards.
AAAATGTTGAAAGAGAAGGTCCACACTGGTGGTATGAAAATTAGGAACTTTGTTGGAAAAAGTGTTGCATTTCGGCAGAACAACCTTTTCTGGAACAAACAGTCGCAGCTGTATAAAGAATTAAATGGTAGTAAACAGGCGGGAAATAACAACACTCCAAATGCAAAAGATGCAAGGATGTTCTGGAGTGGCATTTGGTCCGTCGAAGGGCGATATAATGAGAAGGCTAGCTGGTTGGGAGAGGCACGAGAAAGGCTATCAGAAATGCAGCAGATGAAGAACGTTGAGATAACCATCGATGAGGTTAAAGCTGGCATACGAAGGATGACAAATTGGAAGGCACCTGGTCCAGATGGAGTGATGGGCTTCTGGTTTAAACAGTTCCCATGCCTTTATCCACCTATAGCTGCTGCTCTGCAAAGGGTTGTAGAGTCGGGAGATGTCCCTGATTGGCTTGTGAAGAGAAGAACAACACTGATTTCTATTTTACATGTATAGCAGTTTCTATATGTCCGGCTTGTGCCTGTAGTTCATGTGTGTTAGTCTCCGCATTCAAGAGTTTTGCTTAATATTTCAATCGTTTTCATTATTGTTATCTGTTGTATCTTCTCAGCAATCCCCCTGGTCCCGATCTCTTCCAATTGTTTCAAAGTTGTTCGGTATTGTTCCTAATTCTCTTATTATTAGTGGTGTTCTCTTGACTTTCTTCATCTTCCATATCCCTTTGAACTCTTTGGTCAGTTCCATGTATTTGCTCCGCTTCTCTGTCCCCTTGATCTCTATCCTGTGGGATGCTGGAACGGCAAAGTCTACAGTCTGGCAGGACTTTTTTTTTGTTAACTATTATGACATCTGGTCTTCTTGCTTGGATAGGTTTATCCGTTTGTGTATCCATGTCCCATAGAATTTTGTGACTTTTATTTTCAAGTACTGCTGCCGGTTTGTGCTTGTACCATTTGTCAGAGTGTTCAAGATGCAGTTGTTTGCATAATTCCCAATATACTGCCTTCCCCACTTGACTGTGTCAATTTTTTTTATTCTATTATTATTATTATTATTATTATTATTATTATTATTATTATTATTATTATTATCGAAAGGTGAGAATATAACAGGTATCCAAGGTTACTTAAAGTCAATAACAAAATCAAACGTGTTTCTTCTGCAATATTAATATGACTATTAAGGTTTTGTGATTAAATGGAGCTGAAACGCGAATTGCAATAAAAAAATGAAGACAAAGAGAAAAAAGAACGAAATAAGTTAAAAGAAATAAAAGGCAAAAAAAATAACGAATAGAAGTAATGAAATAAATGAAGAAGAAAAAAGAGACGGAAAGACAAGAAGCTATTAACGCATTGCTCCAGGAGTGGGGCGAAGAAATTAAAGCCTATGAAAACAGTTGGAGTGGGGGCTGGAGACCTCAAAAGGTGGACGCCATATTATCTAATGTAGCGCTGTTCAAGTTGACAAAATGTTTTTCTAATATCAACGTCGCTTCTGTCACCTTCTGTCGTCTCCTTCTGTTCCCTATTCCGTCTTAGGTCAAAGAGTGAAGAAGAAGAAGCCGATTTGCTGGACATCCACACGAAATAGCTGAAAGGATAGGCACGACCCCACCCGTGAAAAAAAGCACACGCACACACACACACACACACACACACACACGCACACGCACATACACACACACACACACACACACAAAATACATAGACGTGTGCCTAGGAAGAAAAGAAAAACACTTGCCATATTTCCACAAACAAAATGAGAAATTGATGAATGTTTTTTGAAATAATTTCGAAGCAATATGTCAAGGAAATAGTTTATTTCCAGAAAAGATCTATGTTTAGATTTATTTTTTATCAACTGGCACATCTTTAAGATATTCCGAATTTAAAAATAAAAACTTTATTTTTATGCCTTTGTCATGAAATGTATTCAAGTATATACGTTTATATATATTATCATCCACAGACACATGTTTTGTATTTTGAAAACTCATGATTGTGGCTTTATCCAACAAATGCATCAACCTGAAAACTCGAACATTCACACTTTAAAAGTACAAATTCTTACAAACCGGCTTGCGGTTAATACTTTATTTATATTTAAAGAAAAAAACATTTTTAAGGTCACTACACGACACTGACAATAAATAACTCGTTAGGCGACACAAGTCCGTTCTATAAAAAGTTCAAATCCTCAATCAATCAGTCTATCTATCTATCTATCTATCTATCTATCTATCTATCTATCTATCTATCTATCTATAATATATAGTGTTTCATGGTAAGCAACTGGTGATCCCTTTAAAAAAATAAATTATTAGTGCTGTGGTAAATTCTAGAGCCGTCTGATGCAGTGATTACAGGTCGCTGAATGACTTACTGACTAGATGATTTTCTAACGAATGATAAAAAATTATATTTTTTTTGTATAGTTTTAAAGGTTAAAAACTTCAAAGACTATATATATATATATATATATATATATATATATATATATATATATATATATTAGTGATTTAAAGGTTATGAGGGGTTTTGAAGCATGAAAAACGATGTTACTTTTTGTATTTAATATTTTTATTGTTATTTTTTTTTATATTTCAATAAAAATATTAAATACAAAAAGTAACATCGTTTTTCATGCGTCAAAAACCCTTATAACCTTTAAATCACTATCCTAGAAGCATACGTGGACTTTTAACATTATATATATATATATATATATATATATATATATATATATATATATATATATATATATATATATACTAGCCTGGATGCCCGGCGTTATTCGGTTGTTTGGAGGTGTGTGTTGAGCAAAAAACAAACAAAAAACAGTCGTAGTAGACATGTAGACTCGAACCCGTGACCTGAAGGGGAAAAGAAAGTGGAAATAAAGAATCACTTTAAATTTTTATACTTAACTGACCCCCAACCCTCAATTCTGAAACCATCTTCAACGTTTACAGATAATCGCATAAAAAAGGGGATGGTGTTCATTTAGCGAAAGATGTTAATTTGCCATTATACTAATCATATTAATCTATATTAATCCATATTAATACATATTAATCCGTATTAATCCATATTAGTCCGTATTAATCCATATTAGTCCGTATTAATCCATATTAATCCCTATTAATCCATATTAATCCATATTAATCCGTATTAATCCATATTAATCTATATTAATCCGTAACTGTAGATCGAACAGATACCATAATACGTAGTTCGTGCGCTTTACCATAAAAAATGGGCATAAAAATTACAGCATGATCGAGCCAGTAGTTTCAAGGAAAAACTGAAACAAATAGACAGACTTAAAGAAGAAGAATATTATTTTTTCATAATTCTGATAGATGAGCGAACTATCAAACTTTTATTTTCATTCGAAAATAATGAAAAATGAATTTGTAAACATTAAAACAAACGTTTCTTGGGAAAATTTACAAATAAGACATTTTTTAGCTAGTTAAAAAAAAGGTTATTTTTACGGATAATGAAATTTTGCCAAAAGGAAGGAAGGTACGGGAGAGAGAGGGATGAGCAAGAGCGATGATCAAGTTCGCCCCCCCCCCATTTTTTCTTCTCACATATACCTAGTAGCAAGCGCTGGTAGTTTTTAATTTAGGGGTGTGAGTCATTTACCCATTTTTTTGTCTCAAATTACTTTTATTTTAATGGAAATCGCTCGAGACAACGTGTGAAGCCACATAATGTAATAAACTAACAAGAAGGAAAGATGTTTATCGAAAAGACACAAAACCTTAACCCACAAAAAGCACCCTCCACCCCCTAAAAAATAAACTATGGGGATTTAGTTTTGATAGCGAAAAATAATTCAGTTAACTCTCCTAAAACGTTAGCAGAGCCTGAAACATGGGGATCACTTTACATTAAATTTATATACTTCACTGATCCTAACCCTCAATTCTGAAACCACCCTACCATAATACTTAGTTCGTTGCACTTTACCGTAGAAAAACGGGCATAACAATTACAGCTTAATCGAGCCAATAGTCCAAGGAAAACTGAAATGGACAAAAAGACTAAAAGAAGGATAAGATTATTTTTCTGTAATTCTGATATATGAGTGGAAGAACTACCAAACTTTTCATTTGTCTCAGTGAGGATAGTGAAATTGTAAACATTAAGACAAAAGTTAGTGAATTTGTAAACATTAAGACAAAAGATTAGTGAATTTATAAACATTAAAAGAAAAATTAGTGACTTTGTAAACATTAAGACAAAAGTTAGTGAATTTGTAAACATTAACACAAAAGATTAGTGAATTTGTAAACATTAAAACAAAAATTAGTGAATTTGTAAACATTAACACAAAAGTTAGTGAATTTATAAACATTTACACAAAAGTTAGTGAATTTATAAACATTTACACAAAAGTTAGTGAATTTATAAACATTTACACAAAAGTTAGTGAATTTATAAACATTTACACAAAAGTTAGTGAATTTGTAAACATTAAGGCAAAAGATTAGTGAATTTGTAAACATTAACACAAAAGTTAGTTAATTTGTAAATATTAAGACAAAAGTTAGTGAATTTATAAACATTTACACAAAAGTTAGTGAATTTATAAACATTAAGACAAAAGTTAGTGAATTTGTAAACATTAAGACAAAAGTTAGTGAATTTATAAACATTTACACAAAAGTTAGTGAATTTATAAACATTAAGACAAAAGTTAGTGAATTTGTAAACATTAAGACAAAAGTTAGTGAATTTAAAAACATTAATACAAAAGTTAGTGAATTTGTAAACATTAAGACAAAAGTTAGTGAATTTGTAAACATTAACACAAAAGTTAGTGAATTTGTAAACATTAACACAAAAGTTAGAAGATTTGTAAACATTAACATAAATGCTAGTGAATTTGTAAACATTAAAACAAAAGTTAGTCAATTTGTAAACATTAACATAAAAGGTTAGTAAATTTGTAAACATTAACATAAAAGTCAGTGAATTTGTAAATATTAACACAAAAGTTAGTAAATTTGTAAACATTATATTATAATACGTCCTATGGAATTGGGGGCGACTAATAATGCAATTTTCTGCATCTTAATCAATTAGGAAGTGAAATATTAGTGAGCAAAATAACAACGACTGCTATAATCACCAATAAAATTAATTACATAAAAATATATAAAATATTAACTACATAAGACTCAATTTTTTGAATTCATAGTAATATATTACAAATACAATATAGAAAATTTAAATGTATTATAAGATAATATTTATTTCAAACTAATTTTAACATGAAAACATACAGATAGTCTCAAAACTTTGTATATAATTTTTTTTATATATATCTTCTAATAGACTTATTTTCCATGACTCAATTAACTCTATGACGCGCGTATAATCTTCATTTTATTTCCCTTCTCTTTCTCAGAGATTCTAGACTAATTAAACTATATGACAGGCAGCGGATGGTCACTCTCTCCCTTCATTCTTCTTTTTTCTTTCTTCTTCTCTTTCCCTTACGCGCAGTTTATTTCCTTCTCTCTATATCCGTATATTTCTCCCTCTTCTTCCTAGGTTAGTAAACGCGTGTCAAGTCATTTACGTGTAAGAACGTGCATATTTAGGGGCGTGTGTGTGTATGTGTGTGTGTGTGTGTGTGCGTGCGTGTGTTGGGTGTGTGTGTGTGTGTGTGTCTGTTGTTACGTCGGGCTACCGGACAGCCGTTTTAAGTGTCATAATGTTGTTGTTGTTGTTTTTTTAAAAAATCCCTCCCATACTAACTTAATTCCCACCCTCTATAAAATGTATTAAGTGGATTGCTACTTACCATCCCCTCTGGTTTTTGACGGTCGGGGCCCGATTCTTTTTCTTTATTTATTTCAGTATCAAAAATGTAATTGTCTAGTTTAGATGCTTGAAAATACCATAAGGTTGAAATAAATTATTGCATCGACAATTATGTAATTTCCGTGTTATATTTTATATATATATATATATATATATATATATATATATATATATATATATATAATGAAATCTCCCCCTCAATTTCAACATATGAGGTTTACATACCTAAGATGTCCGAAATTCACTACAAGATTAGTTTATAGTGGTGAAGGGTTTGTGTAAAAGCCATTCACATTTTTTGAAATTACTGCTAATAGCAGTCCGTTCAAATGATTGCCAAAAGACAGGGCAGAAGTAAACCTCATGTTATTACATAAAACCTTCTCCCTCCT
>NC_136483.1:12530400-12562900 GCF_053919585.1 Euprymna scolopes | reverse complement strand
TCTTGAAATCCAAAATACACTATGATATTTTTCTTCACAGTTTCGAATATGAACCCAGAGTCTGGATGATATCCATTACATCACTTGTGATACCCCACCCTTGCGTATGAGTAAAATAGAATAAAATGGGGGAGTGGCTGGCAGTGAAAGGATGAATAGTGAATATGATTATTCGGTGAGTTAAGGTTATATTTAGAATGGTATTTATTACGAAATGTCCACTTGGCGGTGAGATAAAGGTTTCGATTGTCGAAATCATCAAATCAGAAAACTTCAAAAAGAATTTTCTAATTTTCAAATTCCGCACAATGTGACAGATTTCAAACAAAACATTGTGAGGGGGTAGAAGGAGGAGGAGATAGAGAAAGGTGATATGTAGGAGAAAGAGAAAGAGAGGCGGGAATGAAATAAAAATGACAGAACAAACAGAGAAATGTAAGTTAAAGCAAAATCGAATTCAAGAAAAAAAGAAAAAGATTTCAAAGGAGAATAAAAAGAGAAAAGAGGAAATTAGCTAATAAATTTTAAAAAAAGTCTGTAGAGAGAAATAGAGTAAACAGCAGAGAGAGAGAGAGACGAGAGAGAAAAAAGAAAGAAAGAGGGGAAGAAAGAAAGAAAGAGAAGAGAAAGGGAATCAAGAAGAAATGTAAAAAGTAAAGGTAGGGAATTATAATAGCTTAACAGATCTATAATGTTATATATAAAGAATAGACAAACAGGCAGATAGATAGATAGATAGATAGATAGATAGATAGATAGAGAAAGGGGTGGAGGAAGAGATAGTAGTATCAAAGAAATTTTCTAGGAAAGAATTCTGACCCCAGAAAGCGTCCGCTCAGACCCATTAACTAATGTCACAGCGCCAAAGTGTGCAGACGACCGCTCACCTACATTCAATTACCTACTTAAAAGAGGATATCTCCTTGAACTTTGGCCCACAGCTTTCATCACAAACAGGTCGCTTGCCCTCCCAGACCAGCCGCATTTCTTTTCCTCAGACAAAGAGAATGTAAACAAGTTACCGGCCATTTCTTTAATCCGTGAAGGGCAATGGTGTCAACGGGAGGCTTAAATAGCCGCATGCAGTCGTTGTCGGGCCCTTGAACCTCGACTCTAGTTAATCAATAAACGGTTCAAGTTTTTGAGCGCACTGGACAACAATCCCAGCTCAAGAGGGTCATACGCCGCCCCAACGCCGAGTCTATGATACATGTCCTCACTAGGAGATTGCTATTCGTAAACAAAACAGCATGTTTTACTGTATTTTTTTTAAATATACCTTAATGAAATATGCAAAGTATAAATAATCTTATCATGTAGTTTTAAATTGTGTATCACTAATTTAGATGACGAATGCGCTTTCTAGAACGTTTTACTTATTTTATTTTATTTATTTTTATTTTTATTTTTAGTATCCGTTTCCGGCAGAACATATATCGCCATTTTAAATTATATAATTTTTTTCTGACACAATAAAAGAATAACCAGTGAACCTGTTTTATTCAGTTATTTTGTTTATTCCTGTTTTTTTAAACAATGCGAAGTTTTAAAAATGAATGTTGATGTAACGTCACAGGGTAAAGTATTTGCCATTATAAGTATTATCAACGGATAAAAAGTTAACGTATTTTTATATTTTATTATTAGGGTAAAAAATAAACGTAAAATATAGTTAATTAGAAAAATAGTTTAATAGTTTTAAAATGGGAAGAATAGACACAGCAAGAGAATCCAGTAGATGATATTGCCGAAACATTTACTTTTTAAAGCGGCGAGAAGAGTAATAAATTTCGCAGATTTCAATAAAGTATATTCAAATAACTATGTTTGAAAAAATATAATTAATTAATGGAACAAATGTACAAAACTAGCCAGAGAGAGAGAGGAAATAAATATCTGTGGTTTTGTCTTATAAGCAAGCAAGTGAGCGAAAGAAAGAAAGAAAGAGAGAGAGAGATGGGAAGAATATATACAACGAGAGAATCCAGTTGATGATATTGCCGTAAAGTTTACTTGTAAATCTGCGACGATCGTAATAGATTGTGCAGCTTTAAATAAAGTATATTTTAAATGAAATACCTAAACAAACGTAACTATATTTGAAAAAATATAAATAATTTCTGGAATAAATGTACAAAGCGAGCGAGCAATTTACTCACAGGACAAAAGTAGGTATCCTTTAACGCTGTGTTTTGAATGGTACATTAGCGTTCGTTTAGTACGCTATTACTATTAATCCGAAATATAGGAATGGCCAGAGCTCATCCAATCAGAAGGAGCGGAATAAGTTTGAGGAGAATTTTTTATTTTTATATTGGAAAGGGAAAGATTATGTTATGCCAATGAGTTTATGATCCAGCTACGAAGGGTGCAACCCCATATCTGTCCAAAATGCAGTGATGACTGCGACGATGAGAGGACATGTTATTTAAAGGGGAAAATAGGAACCTTTTCCTCTAAAGAGGGGTGCGATTGTAATGATATTGCTCTTACGATGTAATTTATAATTTAAATATAACGACTAAATGTGTCTAAAATATCGTTGTAAAGTTACATATAATAGTAGCTAATAGTGTAGATATAATAAATACTGTTGGAGACCTACGTTACTTTAGCCCAGAGGGGAATTTCTGCAATCAAAATATTATATATAGAGATAAATATTATTGATTTATATTATTATTTTAAAAAATTCTGATTTTTATATTATTATTATTAATAAATATTATTAATTTATATTATTATTAATAATGATTAATCATTTCGAGTGAAAATTCAAGTTTCATTTTAAATAAACACGACACCAGGTCAAATTTGGTGACCATTTTGTTTTCATTTAATTTATTCATATACTGTAGATACATTTCCAGCATGTTTTCCCAATTTTACACCCACAAGGCTAACTGGATTTTAAACAGGAATGATTCCTTATTTAATAATATTTAACAAAAATAACACCATAAAACCATTTTTAATGTCTACGGATTTTTTCTAGCATTCTTCTCTGACCGCGGCCTTTAAACATTACCTACATGAAAATGTATAAACAATTTTTACAAAAATATAGGATTTGTCGTCGACTTTTATGCTATTTGTCTTTATTTTAATTAGGAAACCATTTAATATACAGTAGCCGAACGCCCATGATCGATACGTTTCTTCTAATTTGTATGTATCATATTAATATTGGAATGTAGATGTGTGAAAATAAGGTTAGAATAGGAACATTTCATGTAAGATTAGTATTTAATACCGTGGAATTTTCCATCAGAATCAGGGCTACGTGCCTCAGCAGTTACCTCACAGGCAAGAAGTGGCCTGTGTGACGTGATGAATTTAGATCACTCTTATTTTCACTGACTCAGCATATCGGTTAGGATTTTGGATAGCTACTCTTACATGGCGTATGGATTTGAGTTTTATATTCGTATACATGTATTATCAACTAGCAGGGCTCAAGTCCAGGCGTTGCTTGGGTGAAATAGTAGAAAATTATTTTAAGTTTCAGTTCGTATAGCAGAATAACCACCATTGCCTGAATACATTATCCATAGATTTCATAAAGTCGACGTTAAACTGTAACTGATTTACGTGATTATAATCGAATGTATCCGTACATACTGGATTGCAAAGTGTGTTGACGCAACTAGGTGACAACTTCGACGAACAAACAAAGTGTATTTGCGTTAAAACAATTTATGTCATTAATACTACTTTTTTTTAAATAAAATTTTATTCATTCAAAAGTTGTTTTAGGGTGTTTTTTATACATCGACGCAGGATGTTAATAAGTGTAATACAAGGTATTATCAAAGTACATAACTTGTTTTAAAGCAAACCATGCGTTTGTCTAGCATTTAGAGAAGCTACGTATGTAATTGTGAAACAACAGTTGCGCAGTCACAACCACATTTCCCTTGTATCAGCATGGTTTGAATCCAGCGGCAAGAAGTGCATGACGACTGAAAACAAAATTGAGATGAGGGGGTGAGCAGATACAAAACCTGGTATTTCTAAATGATCACCCATTTGGTCGCTTAACGTCGCTTAACTTCGGTGATTTAACAGGAAATAGTGTGTCAACGTGATTATGCCGTATGTTTAAAATAAATATAACTGGGATATTCGTTTAAATCAAGTGTTTCTCTTTACCTACACGTTATGATATTTTCGTTTCAACGTGATTAAAATAGAATTTTCTATAAATAGGCTAACATTGCAAATGGTGACAAAAATATTTATCTGGGCAAAATTATTTTCATGCAAACGACTTAGGCTTAAGTCGTTGTGTTTTTACATGCAGAATTCATGAAGAAGATAAAAACAAATATATTCAAAAGTAAACATAACAAAGTGTCAATTTTAGAAGATTGCAAAACATTGAATTTTATTGTAAAAATCCATTTCACCACGCCTCCAAAAAATTGAAATTTTTTTTTTTAATCCATTTCACCACGACACAATGTGTAGACTCCAAAAATTGATTTTTTTAAATCTATTTCACCACGACTCCAAAAATTGATTTTTTTAATCCATTTCACTACGACTCCAAAAATTGATTTTTTTAAATCTATTTCACCACGACTCCAAAAATTGATTTTTTTAATCCATTTCACTACGACTCCAAAAATTGATCTTTTTAATCCATTTCACCACGACTCAAAAAATTGAATTTTTTTTTTGTAAAACATCATTTCACCACGACTACAAAATATTGATTTTTTTTTTTGTAAAACTCCTTTTCTCTACGACTCAAAAAATTGAATGTTTCTGTAAAAATCCATTTCACCACGACTAAAAAAAATTGAAGAAAGAAAATAACTGCTTGTTTTTTTTTGTTTTTTGTTTTTTCTTGTAAAAATATTGGGTATTGCAGCTTTTGAACTGATTATTTTGTTTGACATCCTCTCGCCGTTTGCAATGTGTAGTTTATTGAGAAAAGAAATGCAATTTATCGAAAAAACAAAAATTTTTCCCATGAAAAAATATTTTATTGAATATTTTGTAAAGCAGTAATTGAATTGTCACAGATGATGATGAGTTTTTTTTCTTTCAGTTTTTTTTTTTTTTTGAAAAGTTGTTGGTTTAAATAATTTTCTAGAACGATAGAAGTAGTCCACTTTCTTTGCAGCAGTTTTGACAATTTCCTCAATGTATGTACTCCAATTTAGGTAATTGCCAAAGCTTCTGCGAGGAAGATGGGCTCTCTCTAGTATGCTAAAAGGCTACCCACATCTGAGAGTATACAAGGTCACTATTCACCTATGCATGGAGTATTTTTGCCACATCTGGGTTGGTGCATCTTCTAATTGTCTCTCTCTTCTAGATCAAAAAAGAGTCGTCAACCTAATGGGAGCCGCACTATCAACTAAATTCCAACCTCTGTCTCATCCTTGTGCCTGTTTTACAAGTATTTCAATAGCAAGTGCTTAGACGAAATCAAAGCACTAGTATAACTTTGACAGCAATACTCTCGACAAATCAGACAAGCAACAAAATCCCACCTCTACACAGTAGAAATCCCTATATGCCGTAAAGCCTTCTACTCGAATAGCTTTTCCCCTCGGACTGCTGCATTTTGGAATTCCCTCCCGAGCTCCTGATTCCTTGACTGAACTTGCAGAAATTCAAGTGTAATGTAAACAGACATCTCACTGCGCAAATCCTTGCAAATCTGGTCCGAAATAGTAGTCCCTCGTGAATCCTTGCCGTGTTTGGGGTGAAAAAATAGTTTAAAAAAAAAAAAAGTAATGTTATCTGTGAGTCTTATTAAAATCTGGTGAATTAAGTTAGCAGTTAGAAAAAAAAAACTGCTGAGCGGACTAAATGTAAAAAAACAAATAATTTGGAAATTATAATTTCTGTTTAAGAACATGTAACAATAGATGACGATAACGAATGACAAAAGATGAGTTTCATCTCATTTTTATTAGCCTATTCCTGCAATTGAACACGGGTGAAATATTACTTCTTTCTTTACTCCTATCGGTTGTCGCGAAACTACTTTTTATCATATTGCCTTTTCTTATATTTACAAACGTACTTTCGTCAATGGCTGTCTGTCTGGCCTTGCACTCTGTAATCTCTAATTCTCCACTGTTGCATATTGTTTGAATTATCCTTGAATTCATTCAATATCATTCAATATATTACAAAAGGTAAAATAAAAACGATTGGAAGTTAGTTGCCAAAGGTAACATTAAATATCTTACAACTACTAAATCATTTATACCCAAATACAGTGTAACCCGGATATAAGAAAAACGGATATAAAAGAGATCTTCTCTGGCCCCAAATTAGAACCTGTATTAATTACAGAGTAACCCAGATATAAGAAACTCCGGATATAAGTGTAAACCAAATATAAGAGAATTATATGGACCTGATACGAAGTCTCTTATATCCGGGTTACACTGTATTAAAAAATTAGTTAATTTTTTTTCCATGGCGGGGTGGTTGTAAAGAAAAAAAAAGTTAAGACTAATAGTTTTGCAAACGTTAATTACGATTTTTTAAAGAAATTGTGTCAATCTTACGCACACAATTTTAGTGACACGCATTGGTAAGCCATTGAATCGCGCCCTTTTTACGTGCGCTTCTACAAAAGGTCTCTTACTTGTTCACTTAGGTCTGTGTGCAGACATACTTCTCTGCACATATACAGACATAGACAGACCAAGAAAAGGGGATGAGAGAAAGTGCGAGAGAGGAGGGGCATTGTATTCGTCTCCACTTTGGCAATTAAGCGAACGTGCCTCTTTTAATTGTATCGTGCTTTCCCGCCGTTCCGTTCAGGCCACGTGCACGTGTTTACGTTTAGCGAAAAGCGCAAACAATTTGGACGGATTGGATACATTAATCTGATTGGATACGCTCGGCGAAATTGATTGACTCTGTAACGCTCATCATTCATTTCTCTCTGTTTTGTTTCTTTCTTATTTCTTTTTATCAATTTTCTTATCCATTTTTTTTCATCACTTTTTCTTTCATTCTTTCTTTTCAGTTTTCTTCATTAATTCTTTCTTTTCACCTTTGCTTTATTTTCCTTCTCTCTTTTCTTTCTTTTCCAGCTGACTTTTAATTCTTCTTTCTTTTAAACCTTTTTAATTTAGTTTCTGTGTTTTCATCCTTACCCGTGGCGTACGGCATCAGTCGTTAGAATAGAATAGGTGTCTCTTGATAGTCGGTAATATAAACAACTATAAGATAATATTATAATTCTTTCTATTATTATATAGAGCACATAAGCATGCGGGCAAGATTTTTGTCTATGATCCAAGCGGTTGGGTTTCAAACCTCAGCTTAAAAACACTCACCGTTTCTTGTCAATTCGGCGTTTAATAGTTTTTAATTCCATTTCATTCCCGTGGCAATTGTTTAGTGACCCTGAAGTAGAGACTCGACAAATGAGCAAACGGCGGCTCCGTGGCTGGGTTCAAATCTCGTGACCGGCATGAATTGTTACCCTACACTGGTGATTGCTTAAACATGAGATATTAATATCTGCAGGTGTAAATGAATAATTATTATTTAATTAATTAATTTATATATATATATATATATATATATATATATATATATATATATATATATATATATAAATTAAAAAGAAACTATAATAAATCTTAAGATTTTAAATGATAAAACGACTGTATTCTGAAGATTTAAAGGACAAACACTACACAACATACTGCAATGTGATTTATGAATATTATTTATATTTTGTTATCGTCAATGTTTCATTTATTTAGCGCCGAGTCTTGGGCATTACGCTAAATATCTAGGACACTCTTGAGCAAGGTTTATACTTCAAACTTGACACAGACCCCAATTCTAGTGACCTATGGGCCTTGATAAGTGGTGACTCTATGTAAAAGAGAATACACATCGACATTAATTGAAGTTCGTTATATTGTTTTTATTCAATCATATTTTATATCATACTTCCCATCTTCATTAACTAATCAAAATCTGTCTACGTCATTCCTTAGTTGAGAGTAATCACAGGTCCACTCTGACCTGCATCGATTGCACTTTTAAGATCACATTCATGGATTAAATGGAATATTTTGTACACAAGCGCAGGTATCTCCCTCTTGAATGAAGTGCAAAGAAAAAAGTTTATAACCTAATAAACTTCTATAAAACTCCAGCCTCTGTCCCATCTCTAAAACGTTACATCCGTGTACTTTAGTACTTTCACGGCATTTGATCTAATGAAATTCTTGTACTTGTAAGTCCTCGACCAAATACGCTCGGAAAAAGTCCATACGTTCAATCTAGATGTCCTCAAATGCCGGAAAACATTCTACTCCAATAGCTATATTCCTCAAACTGTTCCTTGTTTCCCCGACTGCATCAACATGCAAAAAGTTAAATGTAATGTGAACAAACATCTTGCTACAGAACTCTGCCCTAGTGGTAATATGCTTTGAGAGTAAATAAAAGTAAATTGAAAAATGTTCTATAAAATAATGTGCTTACAAAACGAATTCATCTATAAAACAAATTAATCTATAAAATACATCAATGAATAAAACAAACCAATTTATAAAACAAATCAATCAATAATACAAATCAATCAATAAAACAAATCAATGTACAAAAAATTAATCTATAAAATAAATCAATCAATAGAATAAATCAATCAATAAAACAAATAAATCTATAAATTGTCGAAGTTATTTGCAACTTGCGACAAAAATGTTTTTATTAACATTTACAAATTAATAAATTGCTGATAGTCCTCTTAATTTAATTATTACTATTGTTTGCATTTGCAGCATGTTCCTCTATCATTATTATTATTATTATTATTATTATTATTATTATTATTATTATTATTATTATTATTATTATTATTATTATTGTTATTGTTATTATTATTATTATTATTATTATTATCATATTTTTATTATTATTATTTTTTTTGTTATTATTATTATTGTTATTATTATTATTGTTATTATTTTATTATTTTTTTTTTGTTGTTATTATTATTATTATTATTATTATTATTATTATTATTATTATTATTATTATTATTATTCAGTTGGAGTTTCACACAAACTATCGTCAAAGAGTTCTCATTAATAACAGCCTGTGATGTTTCCTGGAATTTTAGTGACAACAAGTCTTCACAGATTTCCAGTACTCTCCACCTCTATCGACATCCTTTGAAAATTAATTTGCGTTAACGCAACAGTCGTCTTGTTATTGAGTTTTCATTGGTAGCGACCATTGGACAAAACTTCTTAAGGTTTCAGTCCTCCTTGCCCTCACTCAGTGGAGGTCGGGTTAGTGCTTTCTCTCCTCGGTTTAGCTATCCTCCTTAACTCTTTGTTTTATTTGGTTCGGAACCCTTTATCTCTTTCCCTTTGATGGACAGTATTACAATAATTACTACATAAAAATTGAACCGATACTCTTTGTTATACAAGATACAAACTTCCGGATCTTAAAAGAAAGGCGAAGCTATCTTCCTTCGTTGGAAGTCTGCTGAAGACAACAAACATACTTAATATCTACGATTCCATTTATTCGTATCTGCTGAAAACATGCCATTTATCCAGTTCTACTTAATTATACTTAACTCTCCATACGCCATAACAAATATATTTTCCAGTTATACCTGTACTAAACTGTACTTCAAACCAGATGTTGTTACTTGTATTTACGAGGGGCGTGCAATAAGTAATGCTCCTTACCCACTTCCCATGGCATTAGAGCAACGAAACTTGGCACAGTTATTAGTCTTTCTCTACATAGGAACCACCCAGAGTTATGCATTTCTCCCATCGTTTGATGCAGCTCTGGAGACCGTTTTTGTAGAACACTCCAGGTTGGTCCTCCAACCACGACGTGACTTCAGAAATCAAGGCTGCATCATCTGGAGAACGCTTTCCTTTCAAAAACAACTTCATGGCTGAGAAGAGGTGAAAGTCAGATGGTACAAGGTCAGGAGAGTAGGGAGGATGGGGAAGGATTTCATAACCAAACGCCCGTGCTTCTGATCTGGCGACAAGCGAGTTGCGGACCGGAGTGTTGTCCTGCAGGAGGAGGGTACCTTTGCTGATCTTGCCCCGCCTCTTGATTTTGATAGCTTCCCTTAATTTCCTCAAAAGTGAAGCATAATAGGCTCCTATAATTGTGGTAACCTTTGCCAGGAAATCTGTTATAACTACTCCGTCCTGGTCCCAGAAGACTGTGAGCATGACCTTGCCAGCGGAGGGCTGCCCCTTGCTTTCTTTGGAGGTGGTGAGTCCAAGTGATTCCACTGCATTGACTGGGCTTTAATCTCTGGATCATAGTGATGGACCCAGGTTTCATCCTGTGTAATCAGTTTTTTGAAAAATTTTGACTCATCTTCTTGGCACATCTCCAAATTCATCCTCGAGCACTCGACGCGTTCTCGTCTGGAATGGTGTGAGCAACCTGGGAATCTATCTGGCAGACACCTTATGCATATGCAAATGGTCATGAATGATAGTTTCCAAAGACCCTGTACTAATCTTGACATCTTGGGCTATTTGGCGAATAGTAATCCGCCGATCTTCCAAAATGGCAGCCTCAACTTGACGGACAGATGCCTCATCAATGGCAGAAGGGGGCGACCAGGTCTGGGAGCTGTTTCCACAGATTTCCGGCCATGTTTGAAGTCACGATGCCAGCGTTTTACAAAGTCATATGATAGGGCATTATCACCATAAGTTTCTTTCATTTCATCAAAAGTCTCCTGTGGTGTGCGTCCTTTCAAATACAAAAACCGGATCACTGCTCGACATTCAACAGGCTCCATTTCACACCTGACTCAGTTCAAACACCTGTAAAACAGAAACCACAATTAGTTCAGAGCTGTAATTTGCCACATATCCCATAGAGATAAAAATCATTGCACATGCAAAATTGCAGCTAGATCAGGCAATGGGAAGTGGGTCAGGGGCATTACTTATTGCACGCCCCTCGTATATTGAACATACATCTCATTTTTCTGTCTTCTTAAATACTCAGAGTTTTGCACCAAATTTTAATTCTTAATATCAAGTTAATCATATTTTAACATGTTATCCTATTTCTAAAATAACATTAACTATATCTAAACCATACATTAACTCCTCTCTCTCTTCTCACACTCTCCCTCTCTCTCTCTCTCTCTCTCTCTCTCTCTCTCTCTCTCTCAAACCAATCCTGTTGAAAATTTAGTCGCTTCCACTGCAGGAATTCTTACTTATCCCTTCTTCCATTAAGAATGAAAATGAAAAGCATAGTAATGTCCTTTTAATCACTTCAAGGAGTGTAACTTTTCAGTAGATATACAACCTACTAAATAACCAATTAACATTAACTATCCTAGCGGGGTCGCAGAAATACCTGGTTTAATACCCAGGCGAGGGGCGAACACTCTCGGTGCTGATGAACCCGTAGATTTTCCTAGGTCATCCGTCTAGGACAAGGAAAACTTTGAAGCTAAACCTAGCGGAGGGAGGCCTCTTCAGTCCCGGACGACAACCTTCCAAGAGCTGGTAACTCAAACAAATCACCGGTTGGCAAACCTAAACTTCTTAAGGAGGAGATAGGCTCTGTCTATCGCCCGGCTCCCATACTCCTTCTTTGTCTATTAGCCAGGCGTGGAGGTGCTATAACGGGGACTCGACAAAATAACCCAGTAGTTGACCTTGTTTTCTGACTAGGGCAATGAATGCCGTTTTCCCCGCTCCCGACACATCCCATCCCCCTAAACTGGACACTGTGGGTGTGCTTCAGTACTATATATGTCGGTACAGTGGACTGGGCTGACTTTTGTCTAATGGGTTGATAGTATAGGAGTCCTAACTCTTTGGTAGCGCTTAGAGTGACTGCTCCATCAACAGTTGTATAATATCGGGATGATTATAGTGCCATGTCTCGCATGGAAAGGGACCCTGCACTCATCCCCGGTGGGATTTCCTTAGGTCACAATCCTGTAGGTGAGGAGACAGCTGATGGTCTATTTGTACTACATGTATGATATTCTGCACAACCACTTGCCTAGCACCCCTCCCTCACCCTAACTGAATCTTTTAAATTAAATAAAATGAAATGACAGTTCAAGCAAAAACTAAGTTTAAATCAAAACCAAACTCAAAGAAAACCAACCTGCATCTTCCCTTGAGGTTTGCATTTACGAATATCCGCGGGCTTAGAACTAACTTAAATGATGTTGAATCATTTCTCCTAGTAAATGACCCGGATATCTAAGCATAAGTAAAACTAACCTACACTCCTCCATTCCCTCTAACCACTTTTACATGCCTGGTTATCTCCCACTTTGCCTTAAGGACTCAGACAGACATATGCACGGGCTTGGAACGTATGCACAGGCTTGGCGTCTATATTCGTAACACCCTTCCTCTGACTAGAGAAACAAAACTAGAATCAGACGACCAGGTCTTTATATGCTTCAGACTAAACATGCAACATAATATTAGCTACTTATATGTTCTCTACCGCTCTCCCTCAACCCAGGACTGTACCCTAATAAACAAAGTCTCTGACAACATAGATATAACAATCTCCCTCGATACTAGCGCACAAGTACATGCATTTGACGACTTCAAAGTCCATCACAGCAACTGGCTTGGATTCTCTACTTACACAGGCGTAGCTGGTGCACAACACACAGCTTCTTTATATGTCATTCCCTATCACAGACGGTTACATTTCCGACACGTTTCCAGATCAACAAGATCAACATACCTCACTTCTAGATTTATTTCTGACCACAGTTCCCGATGATTGCGTTAGGAATGCTCACAGCCCACTCAGGAATACTGATCACGCTGTGATAATGGTAGAAATCGCTCTAAATTATCGACCCAAAACTGAAGACCCAATGCTCAAAACAATGAGGTATTACAAAAAGGCTGACTGGGAAGCCATCAGGGAGCTCATCAGAGATACCCCATGGGAAAATATCTTTTCCCTCCCAGCTGAACAGTGCGCAAATGAGACAACTGAATGGTTCAAAACTGCAATGGAAACACATGTCCCCACGCGCAAATTCTATAGCAAGCCCCACTCTCCCCAATGGTTTACTTCTACCTGTGCAGCTGTCATTGCTCAAAGGCAACATGCGTACCGCAGATTCAATGGCATAAGCCCAGTTCAAACAGACAGAAGTATATACAAGCTAGAAGTAATTGTAAGAGAGAAATAGCGACAGCTAACACAGAATACACTAAAACCACCAGAAAACGCATCGAAGCACAGAAATTAGGTACCTGTAATTTTTGGAAAATCTACAACAGTGTAGTAACTAATGAGCAGTCAACGATTCCCCCACTATCAAACAATCATGAGGTTGCTTGCGCGACAACCGAGAAGGCTAACCTGCTTGCCAGTCGGTTTGCCTCAAACTCCATATTGGACCTGTACACCATTCCCTCCCTGACTTTCCTTTATGGACAAACGCAACAATAGAATCATAAAAAATATTAAATTAAATTGCAGTTACATCGTGTTACATACAGGGGGAGGGAACTGTACCACGGATTGGGGGTACCTAAAGGGCATATAACCTCTTCCTTTAAAGCACTCAGGGACTGCAAAAAAAAATACCACAATAGAATCATAAAAATATTATTATAAAATAGAAATATACCACAATAGAATCATAAAATTATTATTATAAAAAAAAAAAAAAATCACGGTTAAAATGCGATAAAAACCGTGCATAGAATTGTCAAGGTCCCGTAGTCCGGCGGTAAAACATGAGACTACGTATCGAGCGGTGATGAGTTCGAGTCTCAATAAGTTTAGTTATACTTACGAGAAGTGAAACTTTGAAACATGTCATGCCTATAGTTAAATTAATTTTATGCACGTAAAAATATTTAAGTTGAATACGGGCACATATTATGGATGACGCGATTCATATTGGGCCAATACATATAACGGATATAATGATAGTGATGAGAGGGAGAGACATTTATACAGTTCTGTGGATTCTTATTAGATAGAGGAGAGAGGGATACATATTCTTGGGAGAGTTACGCAATGTTCATAATAAGATGATTAACACATTACCTTTTAATTTGTGGAATGATGACACGAAGACAACAGTTACAAAATATCGATGGTGATTCTTTATTTCAATGGACCGGTCAAATGATGATGACGTCAGGAATTCAAATTCGGGATCTACATAGTTAACCTTCTACCCCTTCGCTTCTAAAGGGAATCTCCTCGGGCCATGTCAACTCTTGGCCGATCAACTCTTTCCGATCGACTCTGCTGACCGTTCTGCCAGACTCAACTGTTCTGTCTCAACTACCTGATCTGACTAACTCTCTATATTGAGAATCATCCTTTTGCTATGACGTCAGAAGTGTGTTTTCCAAACGTGACCAATTCACGTAGCTATGTACACGTTTTTCCAAACACACTTTTGACAACAAAAAATTCTCAACTAACCTAATTTTTGACTTAACCTATTTTTAATGTATTTTTAATTTGTATTGTCATTCTTTTTAGCTGCCATTTGCAATATTCGGTTTTGTAAAAGAATGAACAATCAATTCTTGTTACAATATAAACAATATCTAACTATTTATAATAGAATTTAACAATATACCTTTTTAACACTCCGATTTCTAACATTCTATTTCTTAACCTTGCTTTCAAGGTTCGAGTCTCAGCTTATCCTAATCTCAATTTCACTTATCTAATGTTCTTCTTATTACATGGAAAGGGACATCCCTCTTTCCTGTAACATTTAAATAAATATTTGAATAATAAATTATATATGTGTTTCGTTGAACACTTTTTATAAAAGGTTTTAGGATATGTCCGCTTGCATAAACATAAATGGGCTTTAATTTCCTTCCCTTCATCGTGATGATTGGGTGTACCGCATTGTTCTCGGCGTTCAGACAGAAGTTAAAATGTTGACTTTGGGTTTGTATTTCGAACTGTGTGACCGGCAAAACAATTATTTTCCATACTGATGGATCATAGAAAAAGATGAAACACATGTGAACGTGGATAAGAATTTTACAATATTTATCATAATATTGTATATATATATATATATATATATATATATATATATACTGTGACAAAATACTCCCTTTTCGATGTCTCAGACAAAGCCCGAATGAAGAGGGAGGAGAATCTCGCGAAACCAATATCATTCTTTAGATTTGACCATCACCCGATTCAGGCTGATTGTCCTTGGAATCTATAGCCGATAAGGTTTATAGCTATTAATTCATTTTTTTATTATTATTCTTTAATTCTGGTGATTAAAATTATCTTCCTTCGGATTTAAGTACGTCTCCATTCAGGTATAGCAGGGTGAAGTTTAAATTCGAATCCAACAGCGAAAATTTAGTATATACATAAATATATAACCTCCCATTCTTTTTTTTTTGTTTTTGGATATATGAAACACGTACAACTTCGAAAGAGATCTTGCAACAGTTCAAAATTCAAATAATAAAGAAAATGGTAATACAGAAAAAGTCCGAATATAACTGTTTGTGCGTCTTGCGCGGATTTATATTTTTTTTTTTTATAGCCGCACTTAAAAATAAATTCGTTGACGAAAATTATCGATATTCTTAGGAACAAAATGGGTGTGACGCGTATTCAAGTTTTACTAGCTGTAACTGGTGGAGTCACTTGTCATCCTCTTATATATTTCCTTTTTTTATCCAACGGTTTACAACCTGAAGTTTGGAGTGCGGCCAGCCGTCAATATACGCTGTTATCTCCCTCCCCCAGATTCTGCAACTAATTTTATTTTATCGTCGATTCTCGACCATGGCTAGGAAGTGAAACTTGATCTGATTGGCCGGATCTCGACCAATTATGTTACTGTTTACTATCCTCGTCACCGTCATCATCGTCACTATTAATACAGTGTTCACTGATACTATATTGGTTCGCGACAATACATATATATATATATATATATATATATATATGCATATATATGTATATATATACATATTTATATATATGTATATTTATGCAAATATATACATATATATGTATATATATATGTATGTGTATATATATATGCATATATATATATATAGTATAAATATACATTGTTTCTACATATGCACGTACTTGTTTCAGCTGAGATGTCATTTGAAATTCAACTTTATTAATTATTAATTGAAGTAAAACTGATAGAAATAAAACAATTTCGCAAAATTATTTTTGTGAGAAGAGTGATGGCAAAGTATATACCTTTCATTTACTTATTTGTTAGTACATAAACACATATGAAAACTTTTTCCTTTACTTTCAACCAAGCATTCCAGGTTAATTATTTTCTATCTGCCTTATTTTTATGATTCTTTATATCATGTTACAAGTACCTTTAAAAACTCAACTAAGCTATATACTCTTGGGGAGTATTTACATTGGATTAACATCTATGAAAAACGAAGATACAATTATGTAATAATGATAATAAGCCAATCAGAAGAACTGTTTCTCATTTTCCTTATTTATTCTGAAGACTTCTGAACACTAGTAATTTTATTATGACTTCTAGTTTAATGAAGGAAAATTGAAATTTTTTATTTCAAAATATAACTGAAACGGTGACTTGTGAACTTTTTTTTTACATGGAGGTCACCACTTATCAAGGCACGGAGGTCACTCAGGGATAAGGGTTATTGCGTGTACATAAATCAATGAGATAGTATTGTAGCAATCATTAGTATTGGAGATTTGATAGAGTGTCTTACTTAAGGGGGGGCGGTTTGTAAGGAATTTGTTTATGTTAGACTTGAAGACATCCACGTTGTAGTCAGGTGGGAAACAGGCAAACGGAAGAGAGTTCCATAGTCTTGCACTTCTGAAAAAGAAGCTCTGCTCATGGAATCTACGTTTTGATTTAGGCACAGATAAAGAGTGGGGAAAATTATTGACAGTAGTTTCAGCCAGACAGGTGTTTCTCGTGAAAGATTGGCGAAGGGGACCAGAGATTGGAGCTCAGACGAGCACCTTCCATAGAAATAACGATAAAACAAAGACAGGCTCGCAACATCTCTTTTGTGGTAGAGAGGTTGCAGGGAAGAGAAAAGGGTATCCCCCACTAAGCTACAAAGTCTATTTTGTACTCTGTCAAGGCAGGATAGGCTGTTTTTAGCAGCTTCTGCCCAGATGTGACAGCAGTATTCCATCCTTGGACGTACTTGGCTTTTATACAGATAGAGAATTGCATCAGTAGTGAGATATCTTCTGGAGCGGTAGAACGATCCCACCATTTTCCCAGCGTCCTTGGCAACAGACCTGATGTACGTGTTCCATTTCATATCAGGAGTAAAGGTTAACCCCAGAAGCTTATCAAAACATGGAGCCTCTCCAAGACGAGAGCCATCCATTTCAATTGATGTCAGATGGGATCAGAGCGTTGATGATGTAAAGATAAAAGCTTGGTTTTGGATGCATTAAAAGTGACCAGCCACCTCTTCCCCCACTATACCACGCGGTCAAGATCAGAAAAGAGAAAATTAGAGAGGCCTTTGTCATTTACGGCCTTTGATGTGTTGCCATAGATGGCCTTGTTATCAGCATAGATGTCAACGAATGATTTAAGTATGTGTTTTGGGAGATCATAGATGTAGATCAGGAAGAGTTGGACCCAGGATTGACTCCTGAGGGGCTCCATATATATATGTGTGTGTGTGTGTGTGTGTGTGTGTGTATGTGTGTGTGTGTGTGTGTGTGTGTGTGTGTGTGTGTGCACAAACATAACACACATAGTCGTTGTTTTTATTTGTGGATAGCTATTTTACTAATAAAATAGCTATCCACAGACAAGTGCTTTGTTGTATCTACGACTCATAAGTGCGGTTGACTATACGAGAGCTAGAACCCCTAACCATTTTTTGTTACATATACTGTTATGCTACAAATTCCTGGTAAAATGACGTGCTATTTTTATCGCTTCAAACTTATGTCGATTTTTTTTAATTCTAATAAGAATTAAATTCAGTATGAATTATCCTACACCTCGGGGTTCGGCAGGTAGTCTTCCTTAGATCTAAATATTGCACGATATTTTTTTTACAAAGGAGTCACCACTTATCAAGGTATGGAGGCCACTCGAGGATAAGGTTTAAGCATATACTAGTCAATGGCGCAATATCATAGTAATCGTTGGTGGTGGAAATTTGGTAAATTGGATTACTTAAGGGAACGGCTCATCAAGAAGTTGTTCACGTTGGACTTGAAGACAACTATATTGGAGTCGACCAGGGAAACTGAAGAAAGTTCCATAGGCCTGCAGTTCTAAGAAAGAAGCTTTTTTCATTTAGGCACAGATAAAAAGTGGGGGAAATTATTGTTAGCCGTATAAGCTGTACGAATGTTTTTCATGAGAATTTAGCGAGGGGGGGACCATAGATTGATGCTCAGATGAGCACTCGCCATGAAAATAACGATAAAGCAGAGATAGGCTCGCAACGTCTATTCTGTGGGAAAGAGGTTGCAGGGAAGAGAAAGGGGCATCCCCCACTAAACTACGAAGTCTATTTTGAACTCTGTCAAGGTAGGATAAACTGCTTCTAGCAGCTCTTGTCCAGGTGTGGCAGCATAATTCTATCCTTGGACGTACTTGACTCTAATACAGGTACAGAATTGCATCAGCAGTGAGTTATCTACTGGAACGGTAGAATGTTCACACCATTTTTCCAGTGACCTTGGCAACGGATCAGAGTAAGGGTCAGACCCAGAAACTTGTCAAAACATGGAGCCTCCCCAAGACGAGAGCCATTCATTTCAATTGATGCTAGATAGGGATCAGAGGCTTGATGATGTAAAGACAGAAGCTTGGTTTTAGATGCATTAGTATTAACCAGCCACGCCTTTCCCCATTGCACCACGTACTCAAGATCAGAGGAGAAAGAATCAGAGAGATCTTGTTCATTTATGGCTTTTAAAGTGTCGCCATAGTAATGTCGTCAGCAGAAATGTCTACGGATTGTCTTAGGATGTGATTTAGATCATTGATGTAGATCAGGAAGAGAGTTGGGCCGAGAATGGACCCCTGAGGAGATCCAGCATTAATACTGTGAGCTTCTGATTTTTGCCCACCAACCATTACTCTGATGAACCCATCAGAGAGAAATGATTTAATACTTGAGAAAACATTTTCAGGAATACCGTAGCTGGAAAATTTGTGGATTAGACCTTTATACTATACTCTATCAAAGGCCTTTGATATGTCAAGAGCAATTGTTCTAGAAAGGAAGCCTTCGTCGAGAGATTCGCTAATCCTATGAGATATAACCGTTAGCACATCTTCTGTAGATCTAGCAGTACGGAAACCGTATTGCATGTCACTAAGAAGGTTATTTTTACTGAGCTGGTTGACTATTTCTCTATGTAAAACAGATTTTTGCAACTTACTCATGACGCAGAGGAAACTTGTTGGCCTGTACTGAGTGAGAGATTACTTAAATACGGGGCATACCGATGAGGTTTTCCAGGATGTTGTGAAGCAATTCTCCTACATAGAACGCTTAAACAACTTTGCAAGTATGGGAGCTAGTTCCCGTTAAGCTTTTTCAGCACTATAATTGGCATACCATCAGGACCAGTTGCTTTACTGGAATCAAGGTTTTTGATTAGCTTGCCAACATCACGCACAGATATTTATATGCTGCATAGTGTGTTTTCAGATACATGAGGAAATGCGGAGATTTGGCGACCTTGATCATATAAGGTAGAATTAGCGACAAAGTTCTTGGCAAAGAGTCTGGCTTTTTCTGATGCTGACGAGATTACCCCAGGTCACTTTATGATGGTTGGGATAGAGCACACGCTTCTGTTCAGGACCCTGTTTAATATTTGCCAAAACTTGTGGGAACCAAACCGCTATTCAGCTATTTGGACAGCGATATGAGCATACAATTCTCACGCGTTCTTTACTACTCTTTTACAGTGGTTACTGGCAGCCCTGAAAGCGGTTTTAGTCTTAGTACATCTATTACGTTGTAAGCAAGGGAAATAGATATTCCTGCGCACAATAGCAGCTGTACGTTCTGAAGAGAACTACAGCTAGCTGTTAAGTTTTTGTTGGATTTTTTTTTGAAGAGTTTAAAGCGGTCTATACCTACTATTAACCATTCCGTTAGGTCTGATACTACAGAGGACACATTTTTTTAAACATGGAACGCAGAGGTAGATCTGATATAAATATACAGAAACTATCCCAGATAACCATAGAGTACCTATTTACTATGTCTCCCCACGGGACAGAGTTAGACACCAGGGTCGTTTTTTAACGTGGAGAAAAGGTACAAAAATAAAAATTGTCTCAGTCGTGAAGGATTTCTCCTCCACCAAAAGAGAACAAGAAATAGAAGTGCAGCATCTGAAGAACAGATGTTATTTATTTGCTCCCCCACCGAGCAAATTAGGCACAAGGCCGATTTTTAATGTGAGGAGTGAAGGGGAAATGGGGCGAACTCCCCGGGGAGTAGGGGAGTTGGATAGTGACAATTGGTATGAAGGGTTGCCCCTACATTGACCAAGGTCTTATATGTGAGGTTGCCCACACATATGGTCTTTGCTTGCAGTATCTGCCGGAACAGATTGTATTTATTTGCTTCCCCACTGAGCAAATTAGGCACAAGGCCGTTTTTTAATGTGGAGAGAGAGGGAGGGGGAGGGAAAAGGGGACCATCTCCCGATGGGTGGGAAATGGGAGCTGGATAGTGACAATTGGTATGAAGGGTTGCCCCTACATTGACCAAGGTCTGATATGTGGAGTTACCCCCACATATGGTCTTTGCTTGTAGTATCTGCCGGAACAGATGGTATTTATTTGCTCCCCCACCGAGCAAATTAGGCACAAGGCCAATTTTTAATGTGAGGAGTGAAGGGAGGGGGAAGGGAAAAAGGGGACCAGCTCCCGAGAGGTGGGAAATGGGAGCTGGTTAAAGGTCAGGCATGTGGGGTTGCCCCCACATCTGGTCTTTGCTAGTCATAGCTTGCAGCATCTGCCGGAACAGATGGTATTTATTTGCTCCCCCACCAAGCAAATTAGGCACAAGGCCGATTTTTAATGTGAGGAGTGAAGGGGAAATGGGGACCAACTCCCCGGGGAGTAGGGGAGCTGGATAGTGACAATTGGTGTGAAGGGTTGCCCCTACATTGACCAAGGTCTTATATGTGGGATTGCTCCCACATATGGTCTTTGCTTGTAGTATCTGCCGGAACAGATGGTATTTATTTGCTCCCCCACCGAGCAAATTAGGCACAAGGCCGATTTTTAATGTGAGGAGTGAAGGGAGGGGGAAGGGAAAAAGGGGACCAGCTCCCGAGAGGTGGGAAATGGGAGCTGGTTAATGGTCAGGCATGTGGGGTTGCCCCCACATCTGGTCTTTGCTAGTCATAGCTAGTCATAGCCAGTCATAGCCTGCAGCATCTGCCGGAACAGATGCTACACATTGATCTTGACCAAAAAGTCAACCATAGAGTATCGATATACTGTACAATTGACAGGTACTTGTTACATTTCTGATACAATCGAGTGGTTGAAAGATCCCAGTGAAGAGAGAAGGAAGGATGAACACAGCTCTGGGCAAGTCGTGAGAAAAAGGTCTAGGAGATTTTCATACTGGCCCTCAGATGACGTAAGCATATATATATATATATATATATATATATATATATATATATATACTAGCATTTCAGCCCGGCGTTGCCCGGGTGTTTGGATGTGTAAGTTGAGCAAAAAAAATAGTGGTAGTAGTAATGCAGGCTCGAACCCGTACCGCGAAGGAGGAAAAGAACGAGGGAAAAAACCTGACGTCTTTGCCGTTACGACCACTGCCAAACCGGAAGTGACTTATGTTTAAATTAAGGCTAGACAATCGAAAGCAGAGGATGACTTTCAAAAATACTGGGGAAAAGCGACCCCCCCCTGCAGAAAAGTACCCAGTTTTAGATGAAGATGTTAATGTTTTAGCCAATTTTTTATAATTGTCGTCTGAAAGGTCGAACTCCGAAACGATACTAATTTTGGTAAAATCCGTCGTCTCTGTCAAAAGTTGTAAGCAGACATACAAACATACATACATACTTACATTTATATATTGGTAACTAAAAATATTTGCCATGTTTAGACCAGAAATTGTCTGAGTAATTTGGTAGAGACCACAGAGGTAAATTTTTTTTAAACTGTGACCTCTATTATGACCCCCTTAACATTTATTGGGCTCAAATCAAGTTATTAAGTTAGATCCATGTCCAAGGAACCTATATCTAAAATTTCAAGTGTTTAGACCAAAAATTGTCGGAGGAGTTTAATAGAGTTCTCAAAGGTCAAATCGTTGACCTTTGACTCCTTAGCAGGCAAATTTCTGGCCGAAAACAGATTACAAAGACTTTCCCAAATCTCATTACCCTGTATATCAAATTTTGAGTCTGTAGACTAAAAATTGACAGAGTTATTGCGTAAGGAAATGTACACACACACGCACAGACATGCGAATACACACACAGACACACAGATACAC
The DNA here is from genome assembly GCF_053919585.1 of Euprymna scolopes. Lineage (NCBI taxonomy): Eukaryota > Metazoa > Mollusca > Cephalopoda > Sepiida > Sepiolidae > Euprymna > Euprymna scolopes. The sequence continues at coordinate 12,540,374 of NC_136483.1, read as the reverse complement.
AGACACGTTCATATATATATATATATATATATATATATATATATATATATATATATATATATACTAGCATTTCATCCCGGCGTTGCCCTGGTGTTTGGATGTATATGGTGAGCAAAAAAAGAAAAAATGTGGTAGTAGGAACGCAGACTCGAACCCGTACCGCGAAGAAGGAAAAAAACGGGGAACAAACCTGATGTCTTTGCGGTTACGACCACGCCAAACCTGAAATGACTTACATTAACATTTAGGCTAGACATTCGAAAAGAGAGGATAACTTTTAAAAATATTGGCAAAAAAAGCAACCCCCCTGTAGAAAAGTGCCTAGTTGAAAATATTAATGTTTTTCGCCAATTTGTCGATATTTGTCGTATGAAAGGTTGAACTTTAAAACGATACTGATCTTAGTAAAATCCGTCGCCTGTGTCGAAAGTTTTAGGCAGACATGCAAACATACATACATACATACATTTATATATTGGTAACTAAACATTTTCGACCCAAGCCGATGAAAAAGCTTTCCCTATCTCTGAATACCCTTTATGTAAAATTTCAAATATTTAGACCAGAAATTGTCTGAGTAATTTGGTAGTAACCGCAGAGGTCAATTTTTTTTTTAAACTTTGACCTCTAATATGACCCCTTAAAATTTATTGTTTTGGGCTCAAATTATGTTATTAAGTTAGATCCATGTCCAAGGAACCTATATCTAAAATTTCAAGTGTTTAGACCCATAATTGTCGGAGGAGTTTGGTAGAGTTCTCAAAGGTCAAATCGTTGACCTTTGACCCTTTAACAGCCAAATTTCTGGCCGAAAAAAAAAACGATCACAAAGATTTTCCCAAATCTCAGTACCCTGTATATCAAATTTCGAGTTTGTAGACTTAAAAAGTTACAGAGTTATTGCGTAGGGAAATGTACAAACGCACACACACAGACACGTTCACTTTTATTGATATACTAGCTTGGGTGCCCGGCGTTGCCCGGGTATTTGAAGATGTACTTTGAGCCAAAATAAAAAGAGAAAAAAGTGGTCAATTTTTTTAACTTTGACCCCTATTATGATCCCTTAAAATTTATTGTTTTGGGCTCAAATTACGTTATTAAGTTAGATCCATGTTCAATCAACCTATATCTAAAATTTCAAGTGTTTACACGCAAAATTGTCGGGGAGTTTGGTAGAGTTCTCAAAGGTCAAATCGTTGAACTTTGACCCCTTATCGCCAAATCTCTGGCCGAAAACCGATCAAGTCGATTTCCCAAATCTCAGTACCCTGTATATCAAATTTCGAGTTTGTCGACTAAAAATTGACAGAGTTATTGCGTAGGGAAATGTACACACACAGACACACAGATACACACTCACGGACACTTTCACTTATATATATATATATATATATATATATATATATATATATATATATATATATATATATATATATATATATATAACTACTTATTCACTCACATAAAATTAATATACGAAAGTATAGATTTATGCGTAAACTTTAAGTATTTACTTCAAAAGTGCTCAATACGTAGGTAGAGCTAGTTAGTAATTTATAAAAATACATGGCGATTAAGCTACACTGAATATTCCGCGTTTCATTCACTCTAGGACTCTTCAGGCTTATGCGCGAATTCTGTGGTTGTTTATCGTTTTTATATGCTCCTTTTAGTTAGCCAATCAGCTTTCTAGTATCCACCGCGTCCTTCCTATCTTATATATATATACTAGCTGTACCCTGCCACGCGTTGCTGTGGCTCAAATTGGCGCAATGGAAAAAGTTCCAAAATGAGAAAAAGCGTGTTTCTTATAAGTATAATTTTCCATTTCGTATGGGTACACAGTTTTTGCTGTTTCATTTTCTTAGCTGATATAGAGATTTTCTGTTTGGTGACTCTTGAATACGTAACATAAATTGTCCATGTGAAAAAATAGTCAGTGTGTAATTATAAGCCCCACAATTGTAAAGATTGTTCCCTGTGCTTTGTTGATGGTTATTGTAAACGACAATAAAATTGGAAAGTTCAATTTCTTAAAGTGTAATGATGTATCCGGTGGAATCATAGGAATGCATGGAATGAAGATATATTCATCTGTGAAAGGTCCTGTTAAGATTGTTGTTTCTATGATATTGTTTGTTAAATTTTTTACTGCAAGCCTGTGCCATTGCAAAGCTTGGCATCCCTGGCAAATATAGCTGTTGGATAATTAACCACTTTATGAGCTTTCACAACAGTGTCGATGGATTTGTATTTGACTACCTAACTTGGAATTTTACATTGAATAATTCATGGACGTCTTTGTATTGACCTGCAAGAATAGCTCGTTCACTCAGTCAAGTGGAATTCTTATAATTTGAATATCTGCAAAAACCTTACTAGCTCTTCTTTTGATGTAATAAAATTACAGAAGTTAAAAGTCAAAGAATTTTGCCCTTAACTCTGATCAGCTGGCACTTTTCCGTACCCAATTTCCCACAAATGATGCAAAAAAATTTTGTGCGGATCGAACAGTCCGCAACTTAAGTTTAATGTCTTCAAATGGAATTTTAAAAAAAGTAGAGTATTTGAGGCAAGCACTTATTTCATCTGCTGGTGTTGATTGAAGAATAACAGGTAACATTTGTCTGAAATCTGCAAGCAATATTACTGCATTCCCAAATGGTCTGACATTGCCACGCAAATCTTTCAAGGATCGACCAAGAGCCTCAAGTGATTTTTCCATACCATTAGGCATTGATCTTAAACAATAAGTTTGCATTTCTGCAATATTTTTCCCCATATTGGATGCTTTGGAGATGTCGAACATGAGATTTTTGAAAAATTGAATGTTTTAAAGTAGAATAAATAATTCTTCTACTTGGTAGCAAGGTCGCAGGTATTCCTCATGCAGCAAGGGCTAAGGCTATGTCATTTTGTTACCGAATGGCTGCAAAAATCAATTTAATCAGAAAGGTTTTACCAGTTACTGCTGGTGCTGTTCAAGGTAGCAGTAATTTCCAAATAACTTCTATTCTCACAGTCAGCAAATTAGGTGACTAAAATTGGATTTATCCATGTTTTGACAATGCCTTATTCACTGTAATTAATTTAGGAGACTAAAATAAGATGAGGGATTAGAGATGGACAGATAGAGAGGAAGGTATATAGAGAGAAAAGAGAAAGTGAGAGGAAAACAGAGAAAGAGAAAGAGATAGAGAGGGATAAAGGGATTGATAGATAGATAGAGGGGGAGAGTTAGAAACAGAGAGGGATGAGACAGAGGAAAGGAGAGATAAATAGAGAGAGTTACAGAGAGAGAAAGGGGCTCAAAGAGAGATGGATAGGGTTATATAGAGGGAAAGATAGATTGAGAGAGGGAAAGGGAGATATGGATAGAGAGATATTAAGAGAGGAAGAGAGAGGGGAGAAACAGAAGGTGAACTACACTTCACCTTTTTTTCTCGTTCAGTAGAGAAGAAATCTTTCGAGACTGAGGCAATTTTAATTTTTTGTTACTAGCCAGAGTACCCCTTTTTTTTTCGGGAGCTAGATTTTCCACACATTAGAAACTGACCGGGTTATCTGTACTTTCACCTAACAAATTAATAAAAGAAAAAGATATCGTAAAATTTGAATTTAACATTAAAATACTATTTTAAAAAATAGCACGATAACATAAATGCATAAGTGGCACTTTAGGTACTCCTTGGGCATTGAGTTCCATGGCGACCAGCATAATTATTTAATGGTCGCTGCTTTAGCCCCCACCCCTAGTCAAGGCTAATGCATGCGCACGTAACATTTTTCATTTACTGACGTTGGCTTAGTAACTAAAAGATTTATTGATAATTTCGTAACCCTTAAACGCATGCCGGAAGATTTAAATTGGTTCATTATTGTTGTAATAAAAAAAAAAAAAGTTTCATTGAAAACAAAACCAAAAACACATATTAATGATAAATGATTTAATATTCTATTCATTGAAATTTACTAATTTTAAAAGAAAATGTAAAAGAATAAGTTAATAAAAAATAGTTGCTTATGTGCGCTTGTAAAAATATTTGTAGAAGCGAGAAATTATTTTAATAATTTAAAAAACTTGTATTTTTTTTTTTTTTTAGATTAGGTCCACCTTATAATCTCCCCCAACCTCCTCATCTTCAGAACAGCTTCCGGAATAAACACCATTTTTGGAGGGGGTTGAAAAACCATTTGCAAAATTTAACTGATATTTGTTGGCAGCATACCCACCCGAAAATCCTATTTAAAAAAAAGGGAGGGGTTCAGTGCCCGTTGCAGGGAAGTAGATTTATTATCAATAAAAGTTGCGGAGAAGTAAATTTATTTATCAATAAAAGTCGCCATTTAAAAAGGAAAATTATGGAGGTGGACCTAAATGTAAATATTTACCAAAAAAATTATCCGCTCATGTAAATTAAAAATGTCTGTAAAAGTGAGAAATTATCAATACATGGTTTTGTTTTTTGTTTTTTTAATATTCATGAAAAGAGTTAAGCCAACGTAAGTAAATACATGAATTACAAATGTTTGTAAAAGTGAGAAATTATTAATATAATAATAAATGTTTAGTAACTTTTTCTTTTAATATTCATAAAGAGTAAAACTTTTGGTACTCCTTGGGCATTGAGTTCCATGGCGACCAGCAGAATTATTTAATGGTCGCTCCCTTAGCCCCCCCCCTTAGCCAAGGCTAACCCATGCGTACGTAACATTTATCATTTATTTACTTACGTTACCTTTCGCACTTTTACAAACATTATTTATTTACGTTGGCTTAACTCTTTTCATGAATAAAAAAAGTAACTAAACCTGAATTTGTCACTTTTACAAACATTTATTTATTTACGTTTTACAAACATTTATTTATTTTACGTTTTCAAACATTTACGTTTTTCATGAATATTGGAAAAAAAGTTTGGTACTCCTTGGGCGTTAGTTCCATGGCGACCAGCAGAAAAAAATAATAGTCGCTCCCGTAGTCCCCCCTCCTAGTCAAGCCTGACGCATGCGCACGTAACATGTTTTATTTACTGATGTTGCCGTTGTAACTAAACGATTATTTGTCAATTTTACAAACATTTATTTATTTATTTTGAAAAAAGTTTTACTCTTTATGAATATTAAAAGAAAAAAGTTACTAAACATTTATTAATAATTTCTCATTTTTACAAACATTTGTTTTTAAATTTCTTTTTAAATGACGACTTTTATCGACTTTTTTTTAAATAGTAATTGCGGATGGGTATGCTGACAACAAATACCAGTTAAATTTTGCAAACCCGAAGTTTATTACAAAAACGTTTTGTTTTCGCACTATTCAACAATTTGTTCATCCGTGCATGTAAATTAAAAATATTTGTAAAAGTGAGAAATATGTAAAATGATTTAGTTATTTTTTAATTTTTTTATTTAATTTTTTTACATTAGGTCCACCTCCACAAATGTTAAGAACAGCTTTCAGAATAAACACCCTCAACCTCTCCATGTTAATAACGGATTTCGGAATAAACACCATTGGGGGGAATATTCACAAAATTTAACTGATATTTGTTGCCAAAATACGCATCCGCAAATACTATTAAAAAAAAGTCGATAAAAGTCGTCATTTAAAAAGAAATTTAAAATCAAATGTTTGTAAAAGTGAGAAATTATTAATAAATGTTTAGTAAAATTTTTCTTTTAATATTCATAAAGAGTAAAACTTTTTTAAAAATAAATAAATAAATGTTTGTAAATGTGACAAATAATCGTTTAGTTACGGCAACGTTAGTAAATAACATATGTTACGTGCGGGGTGGGGTGGGGAACTAAGGGAGCGACTATTATTTTTTTCTGCTAGTCGCCATGGAACTCAATGCCCAAGGATTACCAAAATGTAATTTTTTTGTCAAATAAATAAATAAATTTCAAGCAATTTTTGTAATAAATAATAAATAGCAACTTCGTTAATTTTACGACTCACCCCAGCATATTATAAACACCATAACCTCCCCATGTTAAAACGGCTTTCAGAATTAACATCCTCAACCTCCCCATGTTAAGAACGGCTTTCGAAGTTTGTGGAAGGGCGTGTTTAATTTGAAAGCCGTTTTTAACATGGAGAGGTTAGGGTGTTTATAATCTGCTGAGGCATATCGTAAAAATGAAACAGTTTAGAAAAAGTTAAAACAAACTTTTTTATGTAAACAATGCCGTGGAATAAATTAAACAATTAAAACGTAATGTTTAATGAGTGAAAAGCCTTAAGATAAATAAAGGAATTTAAATTTTTAAAATTGGTAATATACATAAATGAATTTAAATTTAAAAATATGGGATTTTATTGTGCTAATGCTGAGAGTGATCCACGCTATTTTTTAAATCGTATTTCCACGTTTAATTAAAGACTTATGATATGTTTTTATTCAATTGTAACACCCTCCCTTCCCCATGTTAAGAATGGCTTTTTAAATAATAACGTTATTATTTCAACACGGATCACTCTCTACATGAGTACTTTTTTTTTACTTATCTTTTAATTCGAGAGTAGTTGAAACGGAAGTTACCGGAAATAAAACCGGGCAGTCTCGCAGAAGCGACTTACAAAAAATATTTATATTTTAATTCATATTTTCATAATTCGCAATGTTAAATTATTTTAATAACATGCAAACATTCATTGACTTTACAGATAGATTTTAAGAAAATTTCAATTAAATTGGTAATATAGAAATATGGTTTCATTGATGTTGAACGAAATAAGAATTACATTTTTATATATATAGATATATATCACTCAACGCCTTTAATGGAATCCTACCCAGACTTTCAAATCACGCGCGACCACGCGTAATTATCCGGCTACAGAAAAACCACAGCTAACATCAGGTGGACTTAACTTAAAATTCTTCCATTCAAGATCATGACGAAGAATAAGAGGATATATATATATATATATATATATATATATATATATATATATTATACATATATATTATATATATATATATTAAGTAATGTGATTTACAATTTAAAAATTAAAAAAAAAAATTTTTAATTTAAAAATCAAATTTTAATTAAATTAAAAATCAGTTTCATAAGAAGGAACAACAACAAAGTCAATTATCTGTACGATCGTTTCGGAAATCCGTGCTTTTTATTTGTGGTATACATGAAGTTATGTAGAACAATTATATATAGTTTTTTTGGTAAGCACGGTCTCCTCATCAGCAAATTTAGGAGGATTTTTATTGAATTTAAAAGACACCATAAATAAACCTAGCATTAAAAGTAAGGCAGATGAATCTGAAAAAATTGAAATAAAAGGTTTGGATTTAAAATTTATAAGAAAATTAATATAGGTTAGAGATAGAAATGAGTAGAAAAAATATATATTTTTGAATTTACATAATAAATTTGATTTAAAAATATATAGAGATAGTTACCTTTTAGTTTTTCTTTTTTTGAAATCAGGAACTGTGTTTAAAGTAGTCATTTAGATGTTTGCTATAGCTTTTTATTTTATTGAATGATGAATTTTAAAAGGGCGACGCTCGTGCAGTAAATTGTTTCCGTTAGCGTATTTTGATTTAAAGATGCTACAGTTAATATATATAGAGAGAATATTTATTTTGCAAGTTTTTAAGGGGAGATAATTGTCATGTGTTATTGACTTAATTTATTATTTATTTTACGGGTCTAAGGGAGGTAATTGGTCTAACTTAATTTATTAAAAAAAAAATTGTAATCTATTTTTACTAATGAGTAATTTTTAATGATTTAAGGTGGTTTATATTTATTAAATTTAAACCAACGTTTATGATTACATGTCAGAAGCTCGTGTCTTGAATTTAATAGTTTGGTTGTACTTCTTATATCTTCATATTTTAAAATATTTAGGGTTTCTTTTGTACATAGTGCACAAAATTTATCTCCTGGTTTATATGATTTGCAAGTCTCAATTATTTGCCATTTTAAGTTGAAAGAAATATTGCTATTTTTTAGTTGCCAAATATAGTTGGATAGAGTAGTTTGGTTTGATAGAGAGTTATTTTTAAAAGAATGTTTGTGCGTTGAAATTCTATGTTTTATTAGGCCAGATGTGGAACCAATATATATTACCTCTTGATTATTGTGATTATTTTTCGTTAGGTCTATTGTTGGATTATTATGTGGTGGGTTGATTAGTAATTGATCGGTAGATTGATTTAAGTTGGTGTTATTATTTAATCTGGTAGTTGAGTTATGGCTGTTAATAGGTTCTTGTAGATTTGGAGTTTTTGATACTGTGCAGCTATAGATAACATTTTTAATTTTACATGAGCCTTGTAGGGGACATTTATTTTTTCTTCTACAGTTACAGCCTGATGTAATTTGTATGGTTGTATTTTGTAGTAATCGACTGGTTTTCTAATATTCAAAATAAAAATAATATTAAATTTCTTTCTTTTGACATTGAATCATATTACCAATCTATATCACCTATCCTACTTAATAAATCTCTATTAATGGCACGAAAATTAACTAATATAACTCAAGACGAAATTAAACCAATACTTATAGCTAGACAGTCTTTAATAACATTTGATAATAAATATTGGACCAGGAAAAATACCCCTAACCACTTCAACATTTTAATGGGATCGACGGACTCGACTCAGGTCACTGATCTAGTTGGCCTTTTCCTTTTAAATGAAATACATTGTATACTCCATAAACAATTCAAACTTGAAGGAGGGCTATATAGAGATGATGCACTTTTCATAACGAATTCTACTAATAAAAATTATGAAAAAACAATTAAATCTCTACATAAATTATTTAAAAATTATGGACTTAGTATAAAAATCGACCCTAATAAAAAAATTGTTAATTTCTTAGACATAACCTTAAATCTTGAAAATTCTACCTTTGAACCATACCATAAATCCAACCAATCACTTCTATATGTCCACAATCAATCAAGCCACCCTAAATCAATATTAAAATCAATAGTTCCCAATATCGCTCTAAGAATTTCTATACTGTCTCCTACTAAATCAATATTTACCAAAAATGAAAAATACTATAATGAAGCCCTTAAAAACTCTGGATATAATTCACAAATTAAATTCATAAATGAAAATGATAGAAACATAAACTGCATTAAAAATAAACCTATTAAGAGCGTAATAACATATAATATGGCGATGTCTTCCCGTATACGAGTTAAGAAAAATAACCAAGAGACAAAAAAAGATAAAACCAAACTACAAATATTAGATAATAATACAAATAAACAGCAAACTAAAACCCGTAAACGTAAGAATAGACACAAGAAGATCCTATGGTTCAACCCCCCGTATTCCAAAAACCTAGAAACAAACATAGCCAGAGAATTTTTTAAAATATTAGATAAGAACTTTAAAGCCCCCCATAGATATAATAAAATTTTCAATAAGAACACAATTAAAGTCTCTTACTCTACTATGCCTAACCTAAATTTTGTGCACTATGTACAAAAGAAACCCTAAATATTTTAAAATATGAAGATATAAGAAGTACAACCAAACTATTAAATTCAAGACACGAGCTTCTGGCATGTAATCATAAATGTTGGTTTAAATTTAATAAATATAAACCACCTTAAATCATTAAAAATTACTTATTAGTAAAAATAGATTACAATTTTTTTTTAATAAATTAAGTTAGACCAATTACCTCCCTTAGACCCGTAAAATAAATAATAAATTAAGTCAATAACACATGACAATTATCTCCCCTTAAAAACTTGCAAAATAAATATTCTCTCTATATATATTAACTGTAGCATCTTTAAATCAAAATACGCTAACGGAAACAATTTACTGCACGAGCGTCGCCCTTTTAAAATTCATCATTCAATAAAATAAAAAGCTATAGCAAACATCTAAATGACTACTTTAAACACAGTTCCTGATTTCAAAAAAAGAAAAACTAAAAGGTAACTATCTCTATATATTTTTAAATCA
>NC_136483.1:12437900-12525400 GCF_053919585.1 Euprymna scolopes | reverse complement strand
GAGAGCACAGACCAGTCCTCCGCTAGACAAGTTCGAAGAGAACTGGGACTTTGGGGAGGCTTATTGTAACTCAAATTTCAGTGGAGATCAATTGCCGCTGCCAGTGAAAATGGTAAACAGCTATTGCGGTAATGCAAATTAATTTGCAAATGTTATCAAAAGAGGTGGAGAGTACTGGAAATCTGAGGAGACTTGTCACTCAGCTTACAGGGAACACCACAGGTTGTTTTCAAGAAGAGATTTTTAATGACCTGTGTGAAAGCTCCTTGTGAGCCAATAATAATTATATATATATATATATATATATATATATATATATATATATATATATATATATATATATATGAGGTGTGTTTCAAATGTAATGTCTCATATTTTTTATTCGTGCGAATGGATCAGAGGATTTGCATTGTTATGATGACTAAACTTATGTATACATGTCCTAAAAGTGTTATCTCTCTGTTGCAGATATCAACGGTGTGAAGCTCTAAGAAAGTAACCCATGTCATGGACGTGCGTCAGAAGCAGCAATGCGTCATTGACTTCCTGACAAATGTTAATTGAGAATGGTAGTGACAGTGTAGAAAAATAGTAGAGCACAAGAGGTCGCTCGTTTTTAATGGTATCACACCCATCCCCATAGCTCTTCCACTTTTTGAGATAAAAAAAAAAGTAGAAGCCCTTATTTTGGAAGGACCCTCGTACATATATGCCGATACCAAATAGTCATGAAGAGTCAATGAGAAAGAAAAAAAACAAGTGAAGGAAAGCACTAACCAGACTTCCACTAGATGTGTTCAAAAATATTAGATCATCCAAATTCTAGTACAGACCAATGGTTGTTAGCAGCAGGAAATTAAAGGCAACATCACATAGAATCATGAAAACTAAAACTGCATAATTGTAAGTTAACCCCCTCTAGACCCTGCCTTCCGCCCTCCTATGTGTGTGTGTGTGTATGTGTGTGTGTGTGTGTGTGTTTGTGTGTGTGTGTGTAACCATAAACAAGCGTCACACCAAATAAGGAGAATGGAAAGACCTAGGACAGAAAGTACTAGCCAGATCTCCGCTGTATGAGTGGGACCTTAGGGATGTTCATTGCCATCCAAATTTTAGTGAAGACAAATGGTTGCTGCCAAAGAGAAATCGATGGTAAGCGGCTGTTCGATAACACACAGTCATCTGCAAAGGTTATCGAAAGAGGTGGAGAGGTGGAGAGTATTGGAAGTTTGGGGAGACTTGTTGTCACTTAGACTCCATAAAAACCACAAGTTATTCTCAAAGAGAAACCGTTCATAATGACATGTGTAACTACACCTAGTGAGTAAATAATAATAATAATACTAATAATAATAATAATAATAATAATAATAATAATAATAATAATAATAATAGAGGACCCAGTCGTTATCCTGTGAATGTTAGCTCCTCTAATATATCACAGACACAAAACGTAGGTAAGTATCCCCTCTTCTTTTAGGTACCAAAAGAATACAGATCAAACACAGGAGAACTAAATTAAAAAAAAAACGGAGGAAGTGGACAGCAAAATATTATAAACTAGTAATTAAATGCTATTCCAGAAATAGGTTGGATTACAAATCTAATGGAAATACAGCAAAGCATAAATAATGAAACAGACCCAGAAACATCCTCACTGACCCCCACACACATAAAAAAAACTCCACATGAAGATGACAGCAAAACATAAACACAGTAAACGTGAAGATCGAGATCTATGAAACAACGGAACTAAACGAGAATTAAGCAGCTAAAGTAGAAAACATATTCAACTTTTGAACGAAGAAAAAAATCCTAAAAAAGCGAGAGTGGAATAAATTTAAAAAAAGAAACAGGAGAGGTGAACAAGCTCCTCTCTTACACAAAAACAAATACTATTACAAACTTAAACAATTTAATTTACGCAGGTACCAAAACAGTAAGTATGAAGTTTAAAGTAAAAACAAAAGTGACAGGTAAGGAAAAATGGATCGACAAAACCTGGATGGGAATTGAGGCTGGAAACTCAGATAAAAAAAAACTTAAATAGAAGTCAAAGCGATAAACAAGACAAAGGCGAATAGAAGAGGATGGAAAAGTAGTGTGACTAACATGGAGAGGCTAAACAAGAAACATGACGAACTGAATAAAAAATAGCAGAAAAAGAATTGAGACGATAAAGATACAAATCTGAACAGTGCAAACAAAACAAGATTTTTAAAACAATGAAAGTCAATTCTATGAAGATATGAATATGGAAAAACAGAACAACCGGATCTGGCAGAAAGCGAACGGAAGTATATTATGATAGAAATGCCGAATGGCTGGAAAATATGAAAGAAGTCACAGCAAATCATAAAGACTGAAGAAAATCAGAAAGGAAATCCTCAAGACAACCCTACGAAAAATAACAAACTGGAGAGCACCATGTCAGAACGGACTACATGTATACTGGTTCAAAAAATTCACAACACTACACGAAAGGCTAATTCAAAATCTGAAAAGATGCATTTACGAAGCAAACATGCCAGAATGGATGATCAAATGTAGAACCACATTGGTAGAAAAAGACATCCCCAGCAACTACAGGCCTATAACACGCTTACATAAAATGTGGAAAATACTAACGGCACAAATGAGATAGCAAATTTATCATTCATTTCATAATCGCTGACTACTTCCCGGGGAACAGAAATGATGGCAAAATATAGACTCTGTAAACAAAGAGACGAAATATTAAATTATAAGTAAATGCAACCCAAAAGACAATATAAAATAAATATGACTGCGTTAGGCAATTCGTACAAGCACAAACGAAAACTAATATTATGAAACAAAAATGCACATTTATCCAAACAAGAAGACAAAGATGCGACAAATAGACGATTTCGATGTCCTTGCTAATTGCAGTATTAAACTGATTTACCAGAAAGCTTAATGATCTATGGCTCATAAAAATCACTGTAAGCCTAATAATTGTATTAGAAATAGTTGAAAATAAAAACTGAAAAAATTAAAAATAAACACCCCGAAACAACACGTGATTTCACGAAACTCTTCTTGTTTCGTAAATTTTTTTGTTCTTTTCTTGTCACCGTGCACATTTGATCTGTACATGAGTGTATTTAGATTGTGGAAGGAAAGGCAAACTGCGTAACTAAAAGGGCAAATGATGAGATAAAAGAGTAATGGAATGATGCAAATAATTAAACAAAAGAGAAAGACGGCGATATCAGATAAAAAAGAGGATAAAGAGAGAAGAACAATGCATACACGTATTGTGAATTCTTTGACTTTGTAAATCTTATAGAAAATGACTATCGACCAATGTCAAAATTCCAAAATTATATCTATATTATATCTCTCTTAGTCTGTCCGCTCTTCTCAGAAGCTGCTGGTCTAATCTGGCTAAAATTTTGTATATATCTTTATTGTGCAGCGAACTAAGTGTTATCGTATCCGTTCGATGCATAGTTAGGGGTTAATAATGATTAATAGGGATTAATATTCGTAAGCTAAAAAGTTATAAAATATTAATTATAAAATATTAAAGAAAAAAACGAAATGAAAAAAAATGGGTATAAAGAAAAAGTTTTAAAAAGGATTGATCTATAATATCAAGGTCAGTTATCCGTGTGTCTGTGTGTATGTCTGCATGCCAAGCTAAAAGTAAAAAACTACAAAACAAATACCCACAAAGTTGCTAGTATCTTGCTTGGCATTACCTCGGATGAATAATATATGAGATTTAAAAACATTATTCATTTGTTAAACATAAATTACCGCAGATTTTCAGGCATATTCTGTACTAAATAAAAGGAAACAACTGATTTTTTAATCAAGGTATTAATTCTCTTATGCCGACTCCTTCTTTTAAGAATCTATAAAAACGAGTTATTTGTGTGTATGCCCAGAGAGAGGAATGAGCTGGACGAAGAAAAGGGGTAAGGAGACAGAGTAGGAGACTGGGAGGGAAAGAAAGAGAGAAATACAGAGAGCTGGATAAGGAGATAGAAGTTTTAATGGAAATATATTACACTTTTGCCCCGGGCACCGTCGAGTAACTTTGCTAATAATAAAAGAAAAATTACAGGAATGAAAAAGTAAAAAGATATAAAGAAGAAAGAAAAAGAAGAAAGAAAGGAAGAAAGGAAAGAAGTATGAAAGAAAAAAGACAGGAAAATGACAAGAAACTATAAGGAGTAAGACGTTGGGAAAGGATTAGTGAGAGAATGAAGCAACGAAAGAAAGAAAGAAATAGAAAGAAACAGACAATGACTAATGGTGAAAGGAAAATGAAAAGGAAAAGAAAAAAGATGGCCGAAATAAATTAATAGAAAGCAACGTAATATAAGAAGGAAAAGAAAAACAAATGAAAAGATGAAAGGAGGACAACTGGCACAAGAAGAGTAATTAAGAGAAAAATAGAAAAAGCGCGAAGAACTGTATGATTGAGAGTGTATAAATACTACTACTACTACTACTATTACTATAATAATAATAATAATAATAATAATAATAATAATAATAATAATAATAATAATAATAATAATAAAGTGTAACGACGTAATTGAGTATTGGCGAGATGTTACTAATTATGTTGAAAGGGAGCGGAAACGGAGATGTGCCACTCTTGTCTCTGTTAAGGGAGCCTCGTACAACAAGAAAAACAACAAATGATTCTAATCTCTTCGTTTACGATAGACCCAAGAGCCTCTCGGCCCCAGGATACAGCACTACCATCACCCACGCCCTCACTTCGAGCCGTTTTGTTGACCAGCGACGGCCTATTCGCGGGCCACCATCCGAGAATACAATTCCTCGTCACTCATAAAAGACGATCATGTATTCTTGTCAGACATTTTTGTTCGTCTTCCATCTTTATCTTCGTTGTTTCCCACTAATCACGACCGAACACCGTCCCCTCGTACCGACCGACACACCCAGTGTGCACACCGTCACTGGCGGCGTGCTGCACCCCGCCAGACGACAACCACGCAGTGTCGCTTTTCTGTCGCCTTCTGACACCGGTTTTTCCCCATATCCACCGACAGACAAGGTTGAAATCTCCGGGGACGCCATTGCTTTTGCCGAGGAAAGAGAAAGAGAAGCAGTGATAGAAGGAAAACAATTCTGCAAATCAAGATTGACGTTTTTTTTTGGGAGGGAAACCACGACGACGTTGTCCAGATTCATTGAAGATCCAGCTAGGAAAGACCAGTTAACGAGGACCAGAACAAGGGAAATCTTACAAACAACAACACCAGGGAGGTGCTGGTGGCCAAGTGGTTAACAACACAAATTGACAACCTGGGTGTGTAAAATTTGAATCCAGTTTGTTCCACAGAAACAATTTCACTAACGGATGTTGGCAATTTTTTAGAAAAAAATCTAACTAGAAAGATATTATGGAAACGAATGTCAACAATTATCATCGGATTTCATATGAACTAATAAACATGGTGCCAGTTACGAGGAGCCGTCGAATATTAGTCTAGGTTAGTTTTGTGCACCTGTAAGTGTTCGGAAGAAAGATACAACCCAGTATAAATCTTTCTGCTGCACTTTGGAATTCCCTCCCTGTTTGCCTGGCTATACTGACATGCAGAAATTCAAGTATAATGTAAACAGACATCTACCTTCTCAACTCCCTAAATAGTATGCTTGCAAATCTGGTCCCAAATAGTAGCCTCTCACGACAAAGTGGCTCTGTGCCTTGTTTGGAGTGAAATGACAATAAAAACAAAAAGAAAAGCGGAAACAACATATATTCGACAGACAAGCAAACACAACAAATAAGGAGAATGGTTATACGTCCGTCCGACTGCCTACCTTGAACATAACACCGATAGATATATTCTCTCAATTATATTACAATGAGTTGAAGAGTTAATTGTTATTCGTAGAGTAAGCACCACAGCAATTAACAAATATACAAAGGAGAGAAGAATGAGGGAAAGAGAAGGAAAAGAGCGGACAAGATCGACAGCGAATACAACAAGACATGTTGAATTTTTGTTCGAGTTTAGTGGGCCTCTTGCTGCATTCTCCGCATTAAAATCCGATTTTGTCTCTAATTTTTCCGTCGTTGCGAAGCAAATAAAAAAGGAGACGCAGAAATTGGCAGAAAGAGATTCAAATAAAATGATTACAGCGAGAATTGGAAGTGACTGATAATTTATGAGAAGAATAACGTAAATGAATGGAAGAAATTGAAAAAGTAGGAGTGGGAGGAAAAAGAGAAAGAAAGGGGAATGGTGACGAAACAAATGAACTAAGAAATGGAGAGGAAAAAAGAGAAGAAGGAAAATGAAAGGAATAATAATAATAATAATAATAATAATAATAATAATAATAATAATAATTAATAAGTATAAAATTCAAAGAAGATGAAAAAAAGGAGGAGAGATAATAAGAAGAAAGGGGAGGAAAAGAAAGGTAGGCGAATGAAGAAAAAGAACGAGAAGATAACGATGAAAGAAGATGAAGAAAGAAGAAGAAGAAGAAGAAGAAGAAGATAATGATGGTGAAAAAGAAGAAGCGAAGAAAAACAAGGCGAAGAGAAGAAAGAGGAAGCAAAGAAGAAAGGGAGAAGAAAAGATAGAAACAAAGTAGTACGAGAGAAATAGGGGAAATTAAAAATAGTAGAACGAGGGTAAAAAAGGAAGAATGAGTAGTAGTAGTAGTAGTAGTAGTAGTAGTAGTAGTAGTAGTAGTAGTAGTAGAAGAAGAAGAGAAGGATGATGATGAAGAAGAAAGTCAGAGGGGAAAGCAGAAAGGAATGTTAAATGAATTAATGGATGAAGAAAAGTTGAAAAAACATGTGAGTGCGAAATGAAGGAAAAAAAGGAAAATAAAGGAAAGAAAAGAAAAAAAGAAGGCAATGAAGAAAAATTAAATGAATAAGTTAGAGGACATTGAAGTAGAAGAAGTTAAAGAAGAAAAAACAGTTAGAAAGGAAGGAAGGAGGAAAAGAAGAAAAAAATAAGGATAGATGAAAATAATAAAGATAAACAAATGGTTGACTATGGTGATATCTAATACTATTATTGGACCCATGTTCACATGGATAACTGCGTTTTTTATGAGGTAGAGTGAATTCTACTTGCAAATACTGACTTTCATCTTGAGCGGAAGCAACTCTAAAATTACATAATTACAAAATATATGAGAGTCACGTGACGCGGGATGAGAGCAGTCGTTCCCGGCAGTTGATTCAGTGACGGTTTTAGTTTGAAGGTTTTCTAAAACTTATTGACTACCACATTAGAAACTTGAAGAAGGCTGCAAAATAACACGGCAGAAACGTTGTAACAATGATAAAAGATGAGACGAGAAAAACACGCGAAACATATTTAAATTTTAAATAACAAACCTTCAACACAAATATATTTCGTTCTGATTCTTGTTCACACTAAACAAGGCATATTGCTACTTGGACGAAGGTAGCTACTATTTGGGACCTTATTTGCTTGGCGACTATATGAAGAGATGAGAGAGAGTCGTCTGTTCATATTACATTTACGCGTCTGCAGGTTAATGCAGTTAGAGAAACAGAAAATGAGGAAATTCACCAATGAACATTTGCTATACCACAAAACATGAAAACGACATATGTGGGTTGAATCACGGCCACCGAGATATAGAAGGCCTGTTAACTGAAAAATGTCTGCATGCAATGTAGGTAAGATGTGTCAAACTTTTACTATCGATACTATATGACAGCATTTTTAAAAAGAGCATTAAAACCTTATGAAAGAAAAGAAAGGAACCCAATTCGATTAATAATGAAATTAACTTTATACAATATAAAATATAAATATTATCTATGAAAAATTACGTAATTTTAAAGCAATATACAATCTAATACTAATAAAACTGAATTATGAATTTAGGGAACAAACATTTAAGAAACATAAAACACAAACAATTCTTGGCCTTCGGGACAAGATCATAGTGTAGTATTTGTTCTGATGTTACAATTAACCTTTTCTGTCCTCAGCCGGTGGAGGAGAAATCCTTCATGACTGAAACGATTTTAATTTTTGTTCCTATCCAGAATGCCTCTTATTGGGGAGCTGGATTTTCCCCACAAGATTATATGTTGAAATATTTAAATAGCTATTACTTTTAATATAGAAATTTTATTTAAAGTTTTGGTTTTCTGTTCTTCTGTGTTCATTTTTTTTTTTTTTTCACATATTTTTCATCAAAATGTGTAGCCTATTTTCATCAATTACGTGGTTATCCTATCCTATACTCCGCTACAGTCTTCGTTTTCATATCAGTGCAGAATACATAAATACGGAAATAAAGTTCACATAACTAATAAAAGACAATTATACCATAACGTGAACATTGGTTAAAACTAAGAAAATATAGTAAACATCTACGATATTAAATCAGGATGGTGATGAATTTTTGAGGGGGCATTATTATTATTATTATTATTATTATTATTATTATTATTATTGTTATTATTATTATTATTATTATTTATTTATTTTTTATTATTATTATTACTACTACTACTACTATTATTATTATTATTATTATTATTATTATTATTATTATTATTATTATTTCACTCACTATGAGTTGTCTCACAGGCCATCATCAGTGATCGCTCACTGGCAGTAACTTGGTGTATTCGCTGGAGACCGTGCGACAACAATCTCCCCAGATTTCCAATGTTCTCCACCTCTTGACCACTCGTGCAGATGATTGCATGTTATCGCAACAGCCGTTTGCCATTGATTTCTCGTTGGCATCGGCCATTGGTGTTTCCTGGGGTTTTGGTGACAAAATGCCTTCCCAAGGTACCAGCTTTTAACTGCACACTTCCAGTGGAGACTTGGTTAGTACTCTCCCACCTCGGACTTTCCATCCATCCTGACCCTTCACAACTAGTTGGTGTGGCGCCAGTCGATGTAGTCTACACTTCTTTTGGCACTTCACGGGGAACATGGACCCTGCGTAAACGGGTTTTAATATAATGTTTTTCTTTCACTTTCTTCGCATATATCTCATACACTTTTTTGCATTTTGGAATTTGTTTTATTTCTTTCATTAAATTTAATTCATACATTATTTCATGCTTGTTTTTATTTTATTTTCATTTTATTTTCATTTATTTTTATTATTATATAATATTTTCCACGCTAATATTTTTTATTTTTTGTTACATTTATTTTTTCATACATATTCATTTAATGCTTTTGGGCTTTTTTTTTTGCCTCAAATAGTACATTCGAAAAAGTTTTTGTGATTAAGTAAACCTGTAAAAACCTTTGTCGTATGCACTTTTTAAGGGAAAACCATTAAATTAAAACTCGTTTACGCAGGGTTCACATTCCCCGTAAAGTACCTTTTCTATTATTGTTGTTGTTGTTGTTGTTATTATTATTATTATTATTATTATTATTATTATTATTATTATTATTATTATTATTATTATTATTGCAACAACGACAACAACAATAATAATAGAAAAGGTACTTTACGAGTTTTAATTTAATGGTTTTCCCTTAAAAAGTGCATAGTACAAAGGTTTTCACTGGTTTACTTAAATCACAAAAACTTTTTATGTCTAGGGAGAGAATAGAGAATTTCCTATCCTTTTTCCCATTTCAGCCATGTAAATTATTTACAGATAAAATGTTATAAAACAAACAAACAAAGACTTTGAAGTTTAAATATATTTCAAAGAAATAAATTACGCCCGGTGCTAAAATATTGAATTTATCGGACGTTTTAGTCAAAAAGAAAAAAAACTGTCCTGAAAAATGCTTCTTACTTTAAATTATTAGAAAACACTCAATGAAAAGTTTTATTTATTATTAAAAGAACGGACTGAAAAATATTCTCATATAAAAATTGTTTGTTTTGCAATTTAAAAAATAAATAAAATGAAATATTCGATTTCCTTTGATAGATACAAAAAAACAATCCACTTACTGTTATATTTTGTTATATTGAAATTATCCCAATGGATATTATCTAAATGGAGAATTGTTTTTTCTCTTTAGTAGATAAAAAAAAACATGCACGTTTGGACTACTTTCATAAAATTACCATATATATACTCTAATATATATATATATACTCTATATAGTAATATGTTGCTACACAGTCATAAGCATGTTTCGGGTTTTTCTTTCATCTTATTTCTACTTTTTTCCTTTTCTTTTTCTTTCTTTTTATTTAATTTAAATGCTATTAATTTATTTTATTTTTTTAATATCACGTGACTGCCCACTTGATCAATATTTGCTGGGGGGGGTTCTAATTCTCATTGTCGATCCTACATTTGTATAAGCAGTATCGCCTGAAGAGGTCTCTAGTTATTTGTAACTGGCTGACCGAAACATGCTTGTCATTGTGTAGCAACAAAAAAAATACTTATGTACCCCCCAAAGTATATCTTACTCTACTTAGGTATTGAAAACTCTTGTATGAACCTCATTAAAAATCATTAGTTGATCCACATCTGGAAAATATATATATATATATATATATATTTATATATATATATATATATATATATATATATATATATATATATATATATATATATATATATACTTCAGAATAAAATCAGCTGGTATGGAAACCTGTGATTATAAGATTTACAAGATATTACTGGCAGTAATATTCTATAAGTACTATCCCACCTAAATAAGAATTGCTTGATATACAAGATAGAGCAAATTAATCAAATTTTTAGTCATTCAATGAGTTTAAAAATTTATGACGTGAAATGTTTGAGTTTCAGATCAAAAGATTTTTATTATTCTATGTAAGAAAAAGAATACGTTTAGAAATATTTTAACTCCTTATCCTATAGGATTTCGATGTCTACCATCTCTTCAGAAGATGAAATATTAGCAAATAGTTATAATGGTTTAAACCTTATTTGCTAAAGTCAGTAAGACATGGAAAATCACAATTAAAAATTGATTGAGTAATTAAAAGTCATAGAGTAAGGGAATTTAAAGAAAAGGATATAAAAGTTAACATCCAAATTACATCGTAAAATCCGAAGTGAATGTCTTTGAAAGCATGTATTTCCCCCCACCCCAATCTATTTCTTAATTATTATTTTCTCTCTCTCTTTTCTTTTCTTTTTTCTATCTCTCCCCATCCATTTCCTTCCCTTCCCTCCCCTTCTATTTTATTTTTATTTTATCTTATCTTATACTCGCTTTTTTATTACGCATAAGCATTTTCTGTCCTTTTCTTTTCGTTTTTCGTATCACTTCAGTTTCTCTCATTTTGCATGGCCTGTCTGCTAAAGCGGTTTCGATTTTTAAATTTTTAATTTTTTAAATTTAAATTTTATTAATTTTATTAACAATTTGAAAATTACTTTAGAGTTGATGAATGTTCTATAATTATAAATAATATTAAATATATCAATTTATATTTTTATTAATAAACAGATCCACCTTTTTTACCGGACCCATTATATAAACAAAGAAAAATTACTCCAGGAAAATGCCTAATTCGGATCATTACAGTGTGATGTGGATTACTCAAAATACAGTTTGGATCATTTAATTAAAATGAATGTTTAAAAGAATATGGAAAGTAACTAGATCTTTTGCAGATGAATGCAATTCCACGGCCTATATATAACAAAGTTGTATTTTCTTTCTAAATGAATAGAAAAAAGGGGTTTTAATATGAATATCAAGACAGACAAAAAAATATACATATATATATATATATATATATATGCATATGTATATGTATATATATATATATAATTTTTCACAATGTGAGAGATTATATAAATATATTATTAAATAAATAAATAAATAAATAAATATATATATATACATATATATATATATATACATATATATATATATATATATATATATATATATATATATATATATATATATATATATATATTAGACAGGGAGAAAGAAACAAGGAGGGAGGCGTTAAAGAGTTTATGTATGTTGGCTCAACAATGGCGTTGGGAAAGCACATAATTTGGGGGACGAACATAATACGTGATCAAAATAGAAAATTCAAAATCCACCCTGGAGCTGCAAACCGTTCATTGTCTTATAAGCAGCCATTAAATGTTGTTGCAATTGTAAGAGTCTCGAGCTAGACCCCTTCACCCTCCGCTGTTCATGGTGTTGAATTTAGATGACCCACGAGACAATGAGGCGAAAAAGAAAATCAAAATCTCATCTCATTGATATATATATATATATATATATATATATATATATATATATATATATATATATATATATATATATATATACACGGATTAACAGTGACGCTTAAGAAAGCTCTCGAAACTGAAAGACAGCAGAGCAATGGCATAAGACTAAGGCTGAGGGCAAGTGGAATAGTGCAGCGCTGATCTTTCGAGTTATTAATGTTTTAAGTAATGGCTAAATGTACTCAAGTTATTAGCTTGTGTTTGTCTTGAACTTTCTCCTACATAACTTTAATTTAATATTTAATCCTTACAAGTGACTCAATTTGTGAGCTCAAGGCTGTTTACTGACTTCCATTGTCAATTAGAAACGACACATGTTCGCTCTGTTAATTGCGGCTTTACATGACTATGTTGAACTAAAGCCAGACAGGAGAGATAGACATTTGTTTATTATGCATATTTAGGCATCTATTATAATCTTCTTCCAAATTAGTTAGATACATAATTCTCATATATACCATTATTATTTTTAATATATATTTTTAATATCCGTATATGTTAAATGTTGAATCAGAAACATCATCGTGGTTATATACGATTGTTTCACTTGTCTTTCGAACCCAGAATCCCAGTCTTTATTAGCTGTCAACAGATTCAACATTTTAACGAAAAAGTTCGTGGCAGTCGCATGAAATGGGACAGGAATAAACCCTACTCATCGTTAAGAACACATTAAATCTCAAAGTGTTTTCCATTTCAAGGGAAGGAATTTTACATAATTTTGGGGGTAGAAACATTTTCATTCTGTCCACAAAATGCTTATTACTTAAGGAAGCTCATATATATATATATATATATATATATATATATATATATATATATATATATATATATATATATATATATATATATATATATGAAAGTATCATTACTACTAATCAATTAATAGTTTTATCCATAGACATATAAATAAACCCTGTATATCGCTGTATTGCAAGTCAATTTTTTTTAATTTTGAAATTGCTATGAAACGCACGCATGTGAAATTTGGTACACTGAAAGAGCATAACAAGGTACCTTATTTCCCTAATTTTTGTGGAATTTGAAACAAATATTTTGAAAGTTATGCTAATTTGTTTATTTTCTGGTAATTTTAAGTATGTATCACTTTATTGCAGGTCTCCCAAAATGACTAGAAAGGATCAATTGACAGCTAGCGAAAAGAAACGTGTTGTTGCAGAAGATTTATCTCTCATAGATCTAGTCAAGGAGCTCGGAAGAGATCGACCTGCAATAAAGCGATACACGGGATTTATACGTTCCACTTTTTTAGTTTTTCAGTTTTTAGTTGTTTACTTTTTAGTCATCGTCAGAATGCAATTACCGTATCGTCGCTCAAACAATTCAAACACTACATCAATATATTCTGAACCCTGATCTCGTAAATATTATATTTGGCGAATATATTTTGCTTACAAATGTAACTGTTTAAACATGAAATATTCTAGATTGTTATCCCTGGAATCACAATTATCTCCTTTGGTCGAATCATTCTTCGATATAAAATCTGTGAATATAAAATATTCTCGACTATTTATCCCAATAATTAAAGTTACAGGTTAATCTACATTGAACAAAACTACACCTTAATGTTTTTTATAACATAAAATATTTTTTAATGATTTTATATGAATATTTTAGTAATGTGTCTAGATCAATTGCAAGTGTGAACATTAGTGTGAACAATCGTGTACATGAGTTTAGTATATATATATATATATATATATATATATATATATATATATATATATATATACAGCCTTTGAGATTTGAAAAAAATCATTCGACCGCCGGTCGAGTGTGAGGGAAAATTTACTCGCCCCAAAATATTTTTACTCGTCCGACTTTATGTCTTTGTTTCAGTTAATAAGAGAAATTAATTTTAGAACAATTCAATTATATTTTTCTTCTTTATTCTTAATAAAAATACCAACAAACTATTCTTCCGATACCCAAATTATGTCGTAACATTTCATACAAAAATTAAAATATCTAGCCTAAAACCGTGGGTGTTAAAAAAAAAGAGTTACGAAATCTCTGGGTATTCACGATTGTGGACTGAAATCTCCTGGTACGAGATCTCCGTGGCCCAAAATTCTCCGATATCTTCTCTTCTATTCTATTCTTCTTCTATCTTCTATTCTATCTATTCTTTTCTCTTCTCTTCTATCTTCTATCTATCTCTTCTATTCTATTCTATTCTATATAAATAAAATGAACTCATTTTTTCCCGTCTGATTTTTACATTAATAGGATTAAAAATCAAGATATTTCATGCAAATGTAATATGCACAAACGGCAGAACAATATCTGAGGTATGTTATAGGCTTATTATTTCTCAAATTCCTCGATAATCTTAGATTTCTATACTTTTTCTGCTGAGAAGTCACGGCCAAAATCGGTTAAGATCAATAGAAATGGTAAAATATTTTCTCTCTAATAAATTCCTCCTCCCCCTGCCACCACTTAACACCGTTTGGGGATCGTTCACAAGGAACAGTTGAGAAGAGAACACCGGTTTGGCTTCGTAGTTCTTTCATGTGAAGTTATTTAAAATCACGAAACTAAGCTGCAGTGCTCTGTGGCGTAGTGGTTAGCGTGCTGGACAATTCACATTATATTTTCACGTTCGCGCCGACCTACCGTAGTCGTTTTTTTTGTTTTTTTTTCCTAAACAACTGGAATGGACTTTTCTTGCTGGCCGAACTGTTAACGTTGCAGATGTTTGTTTGTTTTTTTCACACTTTATTTTCCTACTTTTACTCATGACTCCGGGTTTGATCCTTCCTACTTACTTACCATAACATTTTTTAAAACTCCCCCCCCCCGTCCCGGAAACAAACACTCGGGCAACGCCGGGTACCCCCGCTAGTTAAAAAATAAAATACCAGTTAGCCGAAATGAACTAAATTTCTTAAAAAATCGGCATGGTTTAATATCTTTTTCAAATTTAAATGGTCAATTTTTCTTTGTAATTTATGGAAAAAAAACTTTGATATAGAACAGAGATTGGTCTCTTTTGTTTCTATTAAAACAAAGAATTCACCTTAGAACAAGATTCTAAAATTTAGAATATTATTTTTAAAATTGGGTATCGATGATTTTTTTGAAAGTTGCGCAATCAAAGAGCATGCAAATATCTGAATTTATATAATTGAGAAAAATATGATTACTTACTTGTTGTATAATTTAATTTTCGGTGCGTGCTTGACGGAACGATGCGTTTTTTTCACCTTTCAAATGTTCGTCTTTACTTTTGTAAGCATGAAGTGTATGTAGTTGTTTCTTTTTTTTTACACGGTGGTCACCACTTATCAAGGCCCGGAAGCCACTCAGGGATTGTAGCGTCAAAGAATTTTTTTTCCAAATGAATTTCAAAATCAGAGAACTAAATGAAGGCGACATTTTGACTACACGCCGAATGTGTAAATTTGATTTCTTGTTGACCTTTACTGTGACCACTCTTTTTTCAATACAATATTCCAACGGTCTCACAGCTAGAGATGAAAGAATTCACAAATGATGATAGGTCATTCTAAGTCACCGCATATTTGAGGGTCGTAAAATAAATGAGTTTTTTTCCGTTTCTTTATTTAAAGAAATTTTATCGACTGGCACGCGAGTGATTTACGATTTTTAGTCGCCCCAAAAAATTTTCAATCGACTGGTCGTGTAAAGTCTCAAAGGCTGTATATTATATTATTATGTATATATATATATATATATATATATATATATATATATATGTATGTATACACTCCTATGAATTCGGTTTTCTTTTGTGTGTATGGATATTCATATTAAAACCTCTCTTTTCTATTTATCTAAAAAGAAAATACAATTTTCTTATATCTTGGTTGTGGAATTGCATTCACTAGCAAACGATCTAGCTAATTTGCATATTCTTTTAAACATTCATTTTATTTAATTCCCTATTAGTTGCTTCGGTTGTTTAATGAGATAATAATCTTTAGTTAACTATTACCTGTAATTATATTCATGCAGATATTCTACATGATTTATACTTGCATAATATTTGCGAAAAAGTTTATAGTAAACAGAAAATTGTTTCCATATATATTTCTGTATACGTATATATTTTTGTTAAACAAATCTATCTATCTATATATATATATATATATATATATATATATATATATATATATATATATATATATAAAAGTGAACGTGTCTCTGTGTCTGTCTGTGTGTCTGTCTGTGTGTTTGTTTGTGTACATTTCCCTACGCAATAAATCTGTCAATTTTCAGTCTACAGACTCGAAATTCGATATACAAGGTACTGAGATTTGGGAAAATCTTTTTGATTCATTTTCGGCCAGGAATTTGGCTGTTAAAGGGTCAAAGTCCAACGATTTGATCTTTCGGAACTCTACCAAACTCCTCGGACAATTTTGGGTCTAAACACTTGGAATTTTACATATAGGTTCCTTGAACATGGATCTAACTTAATAACATGATTTGAGCCTAAAACAATAAATTTTAAGGGGTTATCATAGGGGTCAAAGTTTTAAAAAATTTACTGTTTTTTTTTGTTTTTTGTTTTTTTTTGCTCAGCATATACCTCCAAACACCCGGGCAGCGCCGGGCTGAAATGCTAATATATATATATATATATATATATATATATATATATATATATATATATATATATATATATATATATATATACCGTATATTTAGTATATATATACCGAATATTTAGTATATATATATATATATATATATATATATATATATATATATATATATACCGTATATTTCGGCGTATAAGACGACCCTTAAAGTTAAAAAATCATATTTAAAAATCAAACTTCATAAAGATACAGAATGTTGCAATCTCTAGACTAAACAACCGTGGTCTCGTAATTTAGCAGTCGTTTTATACAACCGATATTTGATACATTTATTAAAATTTGCACCAATTTTGTACCTTGTCTTATCTGATGGTCACCTTATACGCTGAAATACACGGTATATATATATATATATATATATATATATATATATATATATATATATATATATATATATATACCGTGTATTTCAGCGTATAAGGTGACCATATATATATGTGTGTGTGTGTGTGTGTGTGTGTGTGTGTGTGTGTGTGTGTGTGTGTGTGTGTGTGTGCTTCTGAGCTTAGATATTATTATTGTTAATGCAATGATATATGTAAAACATAGTAAAAAAGAAACAAACAATTTTTTTTTATTCTATTGTGATTTTCTTAAAAAATGAATAAAATAACAAAATGGCGTCCAGGGTCGTTTGCAGAAAATCGACGCGGACAAAAATCGTGGGAATCCTCCGCGTCAACGTTCGACAATTTAATTATCGAGATTCAATTATGTTAGTTATTTGGTTATGTGAAAAAAAAAAACTGAGGATCCCGCCCATTTCGACAGGGGTTTGTGGAATACAAAAGAGGAGAGCAGAGAGGATTACAATGGAGGGGTGCTGGGATGTAAACTTTTTATGGGGGATGCGTAAAAAAGAGGGAGTTAAGTAATATGAAAATATAGGAATTGAACGAGGTATAAGTTTGATTGAGACATGAATAAACAGATACAAGAACAACGGTGAGACAGGATAAGTAATGAATAGGATGAAAAAGAAAGCAGAAAAGAAAAATAAAAGGAACGAAAGAGAAAGAAAAAAGGAAAAACACAAGAAAGAAAAAGAAGAATGTTTGGATATAAGATTGCATCATGTTTCTGGCGTTTTGAGATGACGTTTAATAATTAGTATTATTTGGAATATCGGTTTACTGTTCTCATCTTGAGACATATTTTCACAATGTCTAGGTCAACATAACCGCTTTCTTCGGTATGTATCTTGTTGAAATCTGAAATCTTTCTCTCAAACGCAGTGATCTTTCTGTCTAACTCAGGAATCTGCAGGGAATTTCGAACGGAATCTTTTATTTAATCTACGATGGTTCACAAGGACCCGTGGCATAGTGGATAAAGTACTTGGTAACAAAAACAGTTGTAAGTTACACTCTTCTGGAAGTTGAAGGACGACCCTTAAAATACAATCGTGGCTGAAGGAACGAGAGCAAGCTACTTTCAGAGATTTAATAAAGAATATCGTTCGAATTACGAAGTTCGACACAAAGTTTCCAGAGTTCGACAAGATACACCTAAAAAGGACGAAAGTTGCATCAATCGAAACGTAATGCGAATAACACTTAAGAAATACTTCAAATGATGCCAAATATTATATTCAATGAAAACACAATGTAAAAAGAAAGAAAGAAAAGAAAGAAGGAAAATAAAGAAAGAAGGAAAGCGCAACAAAAATACGAAGAACGAAGAAGGAAAGGAAAGGAATAAATAAATTACCAATCAGATAAAAGTAAAGAAAGAACCGAAATATGAATCCCCTGCGTAGTTTGTGTGATTTTGTCATCGATGTTTTGTGTTTAAAAAAAAATTATTGTCTATACAAAACTCGAATGTCAATAAATAAAGACATAAAATGTATAGAGAAATATAGAATATATACTAATATATAAAAAGATATATATAGAATCTATAGTTATATATATATATATATATATATATATATATATATATATACATATATATAAAATTAAAAAAAAAAAAGAAATATGGAATCTATACTTATATATAAAAAAAGATACTTTGTGAGTTTGTGTAAATGAGGGATGTTCCCTACAAACTTCGAAAGGGCTGGACCGATTAAAAAAAATATACAAATATACTTTACGTGCCTGAAAGCATTCTTAGATTAGTTTTGTATCGGAATCCTTCCGATAAATATCGAAAATCAAAAAATCCGATTACAGAAGGAACAGTCTTGGTTTTGATTGTTAATTTTCTGTTCTCCCACACTCTGTGGGCAAGTCTGGCGAATGTTGAGTTAGCACGGCTTATGCATCGGTCGAGTTCTGATTTCATATCAAGATTGTTACAGTTGACCCCAAGCAAGTGAATATTTTCACGGCTTCAAATTGGTAGTTGTAGATGGTGATTCAACAGGCTCATGATGTTAGCCTTCCTCAAATTGATGATCGGTTGAAAATCATCACCAGCCTTGGAAAAGCTGTCCACGAGGCGCTGGAGGTCCTTACTACTGTGGACAGCCAGTGTAGCGTCGTCCTCGAACAGCAGGTCACGAATGAGGACCCTGTGGATCTTGGTTTTGGCCCTCAGTATGGCAATGTTGTTGTCTGAACGTGTGTGGGGGTACATACCATTGTAATCGCCAACTGCCTGTTTGAGTATAACGGCAAAGTAGATGTCAAACAGGATCTGGGCGAACCCACATCATTGATTCACGCCACTCCTCATGTCAAAAGGCGATGTTACTCTATCGAACTGGACAACACCCTTCATATCCACGTAAAATGACTTGATAATTCTCAGGAGAATGTCTGGAAATCCAATCCTATCCAGAACTTTCAACAGACCGTCTCTGCTCACAAGGTCGAAGGCTTTGTTGAGATCGATAAATACTGTGTAGAGGCTGCGTTTTCTCCCTACATTTCCCCTGGATCTGTCGGGGAGAGAAGATCATGTCAGCAGTGGAACGTTTAGTCCACTGCGACTCTGGACACACCCTGTCAGCAAGCTTCCTGAGTCGTTTCTTTGAACTATTAATCACGCTAGCATTAGTTTACCATCTTGAAAATGTCAAACTACACTTTCAACACTAGTCTGGAATAAGGTAATCCTGTTTTACCGTGGATATTCCAAGGGTCACCTTTGAATCGCTATGCAGCAAACAGGATTAGTTATGCGAAGCTAATGCCTTTGAAAGGTCTAGCTGAAATGATCTTCTCAGACAAATAAACTAGACAAATATTTCCAGAAATCAAATCTGCAGTAGCTGAAAAAAATATTCAGATATTCAGGTCGTAATCAAAACAACGTGACAAGCATGAATATTTACTGCCAAGTAAAAAAGGTAGGCTCCTTCTACCAGGCCAGAAAACTTCTAACACCTACCAATATCCTATATCGTCATATAGCTCATGCATAAGGTATTGTTTCACCCTATTGGAAAGATGGCAAAAATATTTCCGATAAGCCTATTACACTTGTGCCCGTTTAATATAAGTATCCGATAACTACACAAATAGCTACAAAATCCCATTCCTCCACTGTAGATGCTGAAGATTTTTTACTCGAGCTGTTTACTTTTGAAATTCTCCGCTTACTCATTGTTTCTCCGGCTTTACTAACATGCAGTAATTTAAGTAAACATATTGCTGTCCAACTGTATCGCAGTAGCCCCTTGCACTTCAATGTCGATGTATCTTGTTTAGCGTGAACAAAGGTAAAAAAAAATAACATTTACAAATACAGGTCATTTATAGTTTTTGTGTGACTCAGTTCATTATTGTCTTAAAGTGTGTTATCACTTCAGAATATATTTCCTTTTTTGTTAGTTTTGCGTGTTTTGTTCTGGTGTTATTTCAATACGTCAAATAAATCAGGAATTACCATCTTAAGTTATTCTTTACGATGTTACATTTTTTAACGTTTATTATAATGTTATCGTTTAATATTCTGTTTAGGGCGTTTGATATACAATATACTTCCAATTCGTTTCTCCATAATACCTTTTTTGCAAAGGGGTCATTACTTATCAAGGCCCGGAGGCCACTCAAGGATAAGGGTTTATGAGTGTACAGTAGTCAATAGAACAATATCCTCTTAATCGTTAGTAGTGGACATTTGGTAAATTGGATTACTTAAAGGAACGGCTCATCAAGAACTTGTTCACGTTGGGCTTGAAGACAACCATATTGTAGTCCACTGGAAAGCAGGGAAATTGAAGAAAGTTTCATAGGCAGGCAGTTCTAAGAAAGAAGATTTGTTCATGGAATCTACGTTTAGGTTTAGGCACAGATAAAAAAAATGGGGGAAATTATTGATAGTGGTTTCAGATTGACGAGTATTTTCATGAAAATCAGGCCATGGGGGACCATAGATTGGCACTCAGACGGGTACTTGCCATAAAAATAACGATAAAGCAGAGAGAGGATCGCAACACCCCCCCACTGGGTTACGTAGTTTATTTTGACCCCTGTCAAGGCAGGATAAGTTGTTTCGAGAAGCTCCTACCCATATGTGACAAGTACTCTTTCCTTGGAAGTCTTATAACGGCAGAAAATTGCATCAGTAGTGATATATCTACTGGAGCGGGAGAACGACCCCACCATTTTTCCACCGACAATGGATTTGATGTATGTTCCATTTTAGATCAGGAGTAAAGGACAGCCTCTAAAGCTTGTCAAAACATGGAAGCTCCCCAAAATAAGTCATTCATTTCAATTGATGACACACGGGGACCAGAAAGTTAATGATGTAAAAATAGAAGTTTGGTTTTAGATGCATTAAAAGTAACCAGCCACCTTTTCCCCATTGCACCACGTGCTCAGGATCAAAGAAGGGGGAATCAGAGAGATCTTGGCCGTTTCTCGTCTTAGAAGTGTTGCTATAGATGGTAGTCTCGTCTGCATAAATGTCTATAAATGATCTAAGAATTTGATTTGGGAGATCATTGATGAAGATCAAGAAGAGAGTTGGGCACAGGATGGACTTCTGAGGGACGCCAGCATTAATACTGTACACTTCTGATTTCTGCCCATCAACCACTACTCTTATAACCCTATAAGAGAGGAATGATTTAATAATTGAGAATAAATTTCTAGCTATTTCGTAGCTGGAGATCTTGTGTAGCCGGTCTTTATGCCACACCAATCGAAAGCCCTTGATATGTCAAGAGCAATTGCCCTAAAAATTAAGCTAGCGTCGAGAGATTCACTAATCCTGTGAGATATTACGGTTAGCACATCAGCGGTAGATCTAGCCGAGCCGAAACCATGTCACTGAGGAGGTTGTTTCTGTTGAGGCGGTTAGTCACTTTAACACACAATTCAGTAGTTTACTCATGGCGCACAGGAGACTGATTGGACTGTACTTGTTATGTAATGGATGGCTGGACCATCCGATACATAACTAAAAAGAAAA
This sequence comes from Euprymna scolopes, assembly GCF_053919585.1. Classification (NCBI taxonomy): domain Eukaryota; kingdom Metazoa; phylum Mollusca; class Cephalopoda; order Sepiida; family Sepiolidae; genus Euprymna; species Euprymna scolopes. The sequence continues at coordinate 12,503,128 of NC_136483.1, read as the reverse complement.
AAACTTCTTTAATAAAAGATTTAAAAGAGTAGGCATCGAATAATCGATTGTCCACCAGTTGAAAAGAGAAAGTGCTTACGTCGTAAACAGAGAAATCGGACGACGATTTTTTTGTTTACAAAACAAAGAAACGTGACATTCCTCGTAAGCTCTGGAAGTACAGATATTGGCATGAGTGGTAAATTCACGTGTCGGTCAGCTGAAGATAAATCGGACGATCGTCCGAGGTCAGGAACCGGCAAAGAAATTGTCAAAACGTGACTAAAGAATGCGTGTTCTATTATCGATCAGCTGATTGACAGATCGCGTGGATAGGAAAAACCAAGCGACAAAAATGCCAATATAAACGGTGATGTTTGGAATCTAACCAGAAGAAGCAGAGAGCTAGTAGAGAGAGGAGAAACAAGGGACAGAGCGTTGCTGAAGACCGGATCGTTGAAACGTCATTTCCCTCCTCAGAACACTGTGAGAACACTGTTACTATCGCGGTGAACTTCAAAACCACAAAAAGAAAAAAAGACGAACTGTTTAAATTGTAAATCTGTATAATATTGTAAAAATATAATTTTATACAAAAAGAAACGCAATTGTGACTTACGTCTTTTAATGCATATTTTTAAGTTACGGCTGATCGTTTTAAGTTGTCAACGCATTTGTTTTCAGGTGCAACGTTGTTATGACATTTTTGACAATTGACGAGAGGCAAGATAAGGAAAAAGTGCGAGTCTAAGGTGAGATAACTCACTAGCCTTAACTCGTTGTCATGACAACCGCTTAGTAAACAGGTGAAACCACGGACGATCGACGTAATTAAAACTGCTATGTGCCACAGTCAGGGGGTCCAACGCACTACTACGATTCCCAACCTGGGGGCCACACTACAATACAATATACTATTAGGGAGATGACCGATCGCCTGAATTTTTAAATACATGGCAGACTGGAGAGGTTTTCTAGGGTGTTGGAAAGCATTTCTCCTTAAGACACCGTTTAAACAGCTTTGTATATATGGGGGTTAGTTCTGGTTGAATCTTTAAGAGCACTTTAATTGGAATGCTATCGGGACCGGGTACTTTACTCGGATCGAGATTTTTTATAAGTTTGGCAACATCACGCAGAGTTTGTATGTCCCGTAATGCGTTTTCAGACACAGGAGGAGGCCCTGATCGCATAGGGTCGAATTTGCTGCAAAGTTCTTGGCTTTGTCTGATGCTGCTAAGATTATCTCAGGTCCATTGATGATGGCTGGGATAGAGAACACGCTTCTGTTCAGGATCGTGTTTGTTATTCGCCAAAACGAAAATGTATGAAAACCAAGCCGCTGCTCATCTACTTTGGACTTGACGAACTGAGCATACAACCTTGTTGTGTTCTTTATTACTCTTTTACAGTAGTTGCTGGCAGTCCTAAAGGCGGCTTTAGTCTCAATACATCTGTTTCGCTGAAAGCAGTTGAAATAATGGTTTCTGTGTACAATGGCAGAAGAACATTTTGGAAAGATATACGGATGGCTGTTGAGGTTTTGCTGAAATTTCTTGGAGGATATATACCAACAATTAACTTTTCAGTCCTCTATAAAGAAATTATGTGTGCATATTAAAAGAAACTGTCATTTTTATATGTAAAGATTATATATGAGTGTCGTTCGAAAAGTCATAAATATAATTTTTTTTACTAAAAAAGTTGAAGAGCTACAAAGACGAGAGTGGCGCCATTAAAATGAGCAACTTTTGTTTCTACATAGTCACCACCATTCTCAACGCACTTTTGCCAGCGATTGGATGGTGACTGTGCATTATCGTCCGAAGAGCGCTTTGTCACCTACATCTCTGTCGCCACTCTGAAATCGACAAACCCATCTCATTACTGTGCTGATATCAACACAAACGGCTTTGGAAACATTCAACAGGCGCCGACGCGTGTTGGTCGGTTCATTTTTCCTTTTTTTTTTTTCTTTTGCGTGGAGAAATTCAATGACGCATCTCTGCTACTGGGGCACATCCATGACAAAGGTAGCTTTCTTAGAGTCTCAAGCTGTGAATATCTTCAGTTCATGAATGCATAAGTTCAGTCATCATAACAATATAATATACAACCCATCTGATCTACTTGGGCTGAATAAAAATATAGGAGGTATTACCTGTAGAAGGTCTCTCGTTTAAATAGTAAGTTCTGCTATTCTGTATTATTATATATGTTTTACAGTGCTTAGAAAGATATGTTAATTATCTGACAAAAAGAAAATTGCCTTTTCTCTAAATGCTTACGTATTAAAAACAATTAGAGTGGTTGAATCAACATCCAATAAGGTAGAAAGTAAGTAATGGGTCATTTATTTAGTTAATTGCACATTGTATCTAATTAAAATAATCAGAATCAAAGTTGTTTTTTCTTTTTTTCAAATATATTCTTACTCTGAAATTGAGGGATATTTTAACATATATTTTGTGATACTAAGATATATAGGAGCACCGTAAGGAAACAAGCGTTGATGAGCTTAACTTTGGAATAATGATAATAATAACCATATAAAAGCTATGAAAAAGAAAAAATAGTTTGAAGAGAAAAGTCAAAAGCGAAATCTCAAATAATTATGAAAAAAACTGGAATAAAAAATATATATAAAAAATAAAAAATATATATAAAAATAAAACAAAATAAATAAAATAGAACAACAAAAAAAGACAGTCGACTATGTGTAAGTGTTTCTGGATGTTGGTAAGGAATGCGTCCGAATCACATTTGAAATTGTTTTTACGCATGACCGGATGTCACGTGAGTCGGAAAGAGAAACCATTGAATAGAGGATGTGACGTGTATTTCATGCTCGTCTGGATATTAACTGCGTAAAACGGCGTCCATTTTGTCTCATTCAGAATTTGTTCACAATGTTTTTTACCCTTTCTGTCTGCTATTCGGCCATTTTTTTTCTACGCGGTCTTTTTCTTCCTTAACATGTTCTTCTTTTTTATTTTCCCTCTTTATTACTTTTTTCTTTATTTTTTGTATTTGCCTTTGCTGTTCCATGTTCTCCCTAGATTATCTCATCTACAACAATCATAGAAATACTTGTCTTAACTGTTTCGCCAAAATACATCAATGAATAACTTTGCAGATCTAAATATTTTTAGACAACTCAATAAAAGATATTACACGATATAAAAAATGTGCAATCTGAAATAATAATCGGAACCCGTGTATTTTGTTTCTAGGAGTTTTACGCTTTCGGCGCCCATCTTGGATCAGACACAGTGGAAATTTCTCGCGAGACTCTCGTCACCTAATGTATCACTCTGCATTTTGACAGAATAGGTTACTTTTATATATCACAATCCTATTTCAATATTAATAATATAAAACAAACGTTAAATTAGTTATATGTTTGTTTTTTTAATTTTGATTTCTAGCATTGGCATACATTTAAGTAAGTTCATAAAACATACCCGACCTGATGACCTCCAATACTGTTCACAGCTATGAAATCGATCACGCTTTATTCCTTATTCTTTGCCTTGGATATCTAAGATTGAAATCCGAAATTTGCATTTAATTTTTTTTATCTTTTGCGTTTTGAAGTTTGAGATTCATTGATTATGTTATTAATAATTATTATCTTTCAGATGAGGATAAAAATATTTTTTTACGAAAACGCTAAATAGGCATACTTTTATATCTTTAAAAATAAATTAAAATTTTATTTTAAATCTGTAAACTTTCTATGTACCAGTACATAAGGAATGCTTTAAAGAATCGATATAAAAAAAACAACAACATGGTGTGAAAATTATAAGTATTAATTGTATTTGCGTATCACGGTTTTTTTTTTCAAGATAGGGTAGTCCGTTATGGTTTACAAAAAATTGTTAACTCCCTTTTTGAAAATTAACTATAACTATGTAGGCATGGATTTCCGTAGATAATGGTTGTGACATTCCAACAAATTGCATCCCCCCTTCCCAGAGGATTACCAAAAACGGCCCTTTTAAGGGCCACCGAATTCTAATGAATGTCTTTGTTAACTTGATTTATGCAATAATGAATTGGAAGAAATACAGTATGATCTACTTTATGGGAAAAAAAGTGTGGCTCATTGGTTATTATTAATTAGAAAATAAGAAAGGAAAAATGATTTTAATCATGAAATTAAAAACTGACTAAAAGTGATATTAAAACTTAGAAATATAATTTTGCCAAAAATTTTTGTTTGATGTAAAAATAGAAAAAAATCAGTTTTCTTTACTTTTAACAAGTATTAGGACAAAATTTAAAGCTTGATCGATCAGTTATTATGAAGGAAAAAAATTATAACGCTTAAAATAACATATTTCACCACAAATGGCGTTTGTAATTATAATTTAATTCAGTTATTAAAAACTGTATTTGCCTATTTAGTTACATTAAAATTCACGAGAATTCTTAAATAAATATTTAGACGCGACTTGGTTCCATACCTAAAATCGAAACGACCAAGTTCTCTCTGATCTCTCTCCTCTGATCGTAGTAGAATGGGGAAAAAGTGGATGATTACATTTAATGCATCTTAAACCAAGCTTCTATCTTTACATCATCAACGCTCTGTTGCCAGCTGCCATCAATCGAAATGAATGGCTCTCGCCTTGGGGAGGCTTCATTCTTTTGACAAGCTTCTGGGATTGTTCTTTACTCCCGATCTGAAATGGAACACGTATATCAAATCCATTGCTAAAGTCGCTAGAAAAATGGTGGGATCCTTCTACCGCTCCAGTAGATATCTCACTCCTGATACAATTCTCTACCTATATAAAAGCCAGGTTCGGCCAACGATGGATTACTGTTGCCACATCTGGGCAGGAACTGCTAGAAGCAGCTTATCCTGTCTTGACAGAGTTCAAAATAGACTTCGTAGTTTAGTGAAGAATACCTTTTTCTCTTCTCTGCAACCTCTTTCCCACAGAAGAGACGTAGCGAGCCTGTCCTTGCTTTATCGTTATTTTCATGGCAGGTGCTCATCTGAACTTCAATCTCTGGTCCCCCACCCTCGCCAGACTTTCACGAAAACACTCGTCTAGCCATAACCACTATCAACAATTTCCCACACTCTTTATCTGTGCCTACACTTAAACGTAGATTCCATAAACAGGGCTTCTTTCTTAGAACTGCTCGCCTGTGGAACTCTATTCCCTTTGCCTGCTTTCCAGCTGACTACAATCTGATTGTCTTCAAGTCCAACGTGAACAAGTTCTTACTGAACCGTCCTCCTAAGTAATCCAAGTTACAAAATTATCACTAACGTTTACTATACTAAAATCACAATGACTAATGTATACCCATTAACCTTTATCCTCGAGTTACCTCTCGGCCTTGATAAGTGGTAACCCCCATGTAAAAAAGCACATGGTTTCTAAAATGTACGAGATCGTGCTAAATTATTGAATTATTTGAATGTATTAAAATATGCGGTAATTATATTATAATATTTTTGTATATTCTTATAGTCAATCACAGTAAATTTTATTTGGACATAAAAAAAGTTTAATTGATTCAAAAACTTTTTTTATATGTTTTGTTGACATTCGGAGAAAACTGGGGCAAACGCGTTATTTTTTGATAATTTTACAATTTAAAATTCTATTAAAAATTATAGAAAATTATTATATGATACTGCTTTTAACAGAATAAACTTCAGGGTTTTATCTTTCTGGTAAAACCAAAAGTTGTTCAGAAATAACAGATTTTAATAGATTTTAATAAGCTTTAGAAAAAACAGTTTTCGATTGAATAGATTTGCTAACTGTTATATCTCATAGGATTAGTGAATCTCTTGACAAAGGCTTCCTCTCTAGGGCAATTGCTCGTCATATCAAATGCCTTCGATAAGGTATGGCATAAGGACCTACTTCACAAGATTTCCAGCTACGGTATAACTGGAAATGTTTTCTCGATCATTAACTCATTTCTCTCCGATAGGCTCATAAGAGTAGTGGTTGATGGGCAGAAATCAGTGGCCCTCAATATTAATGCTAGACCCAACTCTCTTCCTGATATACATCAATAATCTCCCTAAATACATACTTAAATCATTCGTTGACATCTATACTGATAACATGACCATCTATAGCAACACATCAAAGGCCGTAAATGACAAAGTTCTCTCAGATTCTCTCTTTTCTGATCTTGAGCGCATGGTACAGTGGGGGAGGAGGTGACTGGTTACTTTTAATGCAATCAAAACCAAGCTTCCATCTTTACATCATCAACGCTCTGATCCTCATCTGGCATCAATTGAAATAGGTGGTTCTCGTCTAGGGGAAGCTCCATGTTTTGATAAGCTTCTGGGCTTAACCTTTACTCCTGGCCTGAAATGGAACACGTACATCAAGTCAGTTGCCAAGGTCGCTGGAAAGATGGTGGGATCCTTCTACCGCTCCAGAAGATATCTCACTAATGACGCAATAAAAGCCAAGTATGTCCAAGGATGGAGTACTGCTGCCTCGTCTGGGCAGGAACTGCTAAAAACAGCCTATCCTGCCTTGACATAGTACAAAATAGGCTTCGTAGCCTAGTGGGCGAGGCCCTTTTCTCTTCCCTGCAACCTCTCTCCCACAGGAGAGACATTGCGAGCCTGTCTTTGTTTTATCGTTGCTACCATGGCAGGTGCTCGTCTGAACTCCAATCTCTGGTACCCTCCTCGCCAATCTTTCACGATAATCACCCTCCTAGCCGAAACGACTGTCAAAAATTTTCCCCACTCGTTATCTGTGCCAAAATCAAAACGTAGATTCCATGAACAAAGCTTCTTTCTTAGAAGTGAACGCCTGTGGAACTCTGTTCCGGTTGCCTGCTTCCCACCTGACTACAACCTGGATGTCTTCAAGCCCAATGTAAACAAATTCCTGATAAACAGCCCCCTTAAGTAAGACACTTTATCAAATCTCCAACACTAACGTACTGTACACACAATAACCCTTATCCCCGAGTGGCTTCCGGGCCTTGATAAGTGGTGACTACCTTGTAAAAAAAGTCAGGGTTATTAAATATAATTGATATAAAGAAAATTATTGTTTCTTTTGTATTATTTTAATATAACATTATATAAAACTATTTAAAATATATAAATATAACATTATATAAAACTATTTACAATATATAAATATAACATTATATACGTATAAAACTATTTACACCTGTTACATTGAATTAACCTGATAACAAAATTACGTGTTTTTACGGCATTTTTGTAAAGAAACGTCAATTAACAGACTTCTATGTTTTCAACAGAGTTAAATTTTGAATTTTTTAACATTAATATAAATATATATAAACGTGTGTATATATTTATACACACACACACACACACACACACACATATATATATATATATATATAGAGAGAGAGAGAGAGAGAGAGAGAGAGAGAGAGAGAGAGAGAAAAGAGAGAGTTGGGGGGAGAGAGAGAGGAAGAGAGAGAATACCCATACTATGATAGAATGATGATATTGCTTCTTTGTCATTGAATGTTTAAATGATGAGAGGAAAGACAAATTATGAGATAAGAATGTAGTAGTAGTAGTAGTAGTAGTAGTAGTAGTAGTAGTAGTAGTAGTAGTAGTAGTAGCGTAAATGGAACGGAGAATGATTGGATGACGTAAATAAATGACATGAATAAAGAAAGAATTGGGGTTTGTTAACATAGACTCTTTCTTTAAGATATCCCCTTAAGAAAAATTCGGGGTTAGTCAAGTCTGAGGAACGCGGTGGCCATTTGACATTGCCATAGCGAGATATAATGTTGTCGCCAAAGCATTGTCTGAGAAGATTCATGGTGTTTCTCGCCGTATGTCCCTGTTGCCGCATCTTGTTTGAACCATAATCCGGGCCTATTTTGAATTTGTGGGCGCAGGAAGTCTATAATCATAGTCCGGTATCTCCCTCCAATAACAGTGACAGCATTTTCGTCTTGATCTTCAAAAAAATAAATAATAATCTTCTTCGCCGTTACTGCAAATCATACAGTGCACTTTATGGGATGCAACTGAATTGCCCTTGGATTTTCAGAGCCCCAAAATCTGTAATTTTGTTTGTTAACGAATCCATTCAAATGAAAATGGGCCTCATTTGACATGATCAACTTTTACAGAAAATTGGGGTCATTTCGGACAAGTTCTTGCATTTGAACTGCATATTTAACCATTGTTTGAAAATCTTCAGGCTTCAAGTGTTGAACAAGCTGCACTTTATAAGGAAGAGTTTTAAACTGTGCAGAGTTTTAAATCGTGTAGTTAGCTTCGGCATATCCCAAGTTGTGTGGAACATCGTCGAATCGATGTTTCAGGATGCTGCTCCACGCTCTCTTGCACTTTTTCCATATTTTCATTTGTGATAACGTTTCGAGGTATGCCAGCTCGCGGAAAATCAAGTACAACTCCTTGGTATTAAATCATCGCACAATGTTTCGAATTGTGTTGTGACTTGGATTATCGCTTACATGAAAATGCTGTCGATAAGCTCTTTGATTCAAAACAATTGACCTCTGATTTTGGTGAAACAATTTCACAACTTGCGTACATTGTCCAATGCTCTAGTTACGCATGATTAATTTTCAAAATATTATCTGTAAAATATCTGAAATAGAGAAAAAAAATAATCATTAATGGTGAAATGACAAAGATTTTCAACCCTTCAGTAACTTTTTGAACAGTCTGTATAAGTAGAGATAATAACGTTGACACGTTGATTCATGTGGGATCGCTGGTTAAGCAACGTTCAGTCGTCACTATATAATAGGGAATCATTTGCGAAGAGCAGGCGCTGTATATCTACGCAGGCGACAGATTGTGCGACATATCGAGCAGAGTATAACTCGCAATCAAACAAATCTGGGTGGGAAAATGCGGAAAAATGTAATTGTAACGAAATAAACATGAATATTAAATCAAATTATCATTGAATGAATTCATTTTTCTTCCTTGCTTCTTTTGTCATCTCTTCTTTGGTTATTTTTCTCACTTCTCTTCGTTTCTTTTCTGGTTTTATGTTCTCCAAAAACGGGTCGTTGTATTGATTAGAAATTTGTGCCACTCGTTCAGAACCGGGTCGTCTTTATCAAGAACTCCTGCTGATCATTATCTACCTTAACGCTACCCGAACTTCAAAATAAAACAAAACAAAAAATGCTGCCAGCCGTGCCACAAAATTTGTAAAGAACACTCAACTGAATGACGCCAAACAAAGGAATTGTCCCGTTTTCCTGATGAATAAGAATAGTTGGCTCCATTATTCCATGTTGAAATGGTTTTCTTTTATAACAAAAAAAACATAACAACTAGACATTTAGCCCGTTGAAACGGACGAAAGTTATGACCCGTGTACTTTTAGAGTAAACGTGGTATTGTGGTGGCTAATCCCTATTGATTCCTATTAATACTCAACTATGCATCGAATGGATACCATAATACTTAGTTTTCTGCACCTTATCATAACAAAGGTCCTAACAAAATTTTAGGCAGATCGGTCGCGTAGTCTTAGAAAAAAGGCGAAACGGACACATACATACATACATGCATACATACATACATACATACATACATACACACATACATAATGATTGCTGCATCTTTCCAGATGATCGCCGTCACATTGAGTTCTCCATATCTCGTCATCCATGCTATCTCAGATGGATTTGCACTCCCGCCGCAGATTTGCACATCTTGAAACAGATGTGACATACAAATTGAGTAATTTCCACTGAGTTGACTTCCTCTGGAGGTTGAAGGGTATTTCTATGAACAATCACATGTCTTCTCAAACCAGCTGTAGACTTGCAAACTTTGCTGCATATTAGACAGCTCGTTTGGTTCGGACTAATAGGTGCAAAGTTGACCTGAACAGGAGTTTTGTGCGACTTAACGTGGTTGGCGCCGCTAGCTTTTGACAAAAGCACTCGTTTACAAGTATCGCATTTCCAGCTCATACATACATATATATATACATACATACATACATATAGACAGACAGATTAAGAGAAATATGATATAGATGAATTTTTAGACATTAAAAACAGGCAAAAGTTATAGCCCATTGACTTTATCTCAAGCTTTATTTCAAGAGGAGTGAAACCGGAATAAATTTCAGTCTATTGTACTAAATATTTACCTATGTAATAATATGCAAAAAGTCAATTTCATATTCGTACGTATGTTATCACCATTCACGTTCTTTTTAAGGGTTGGGATCCCCCGACTATTAAAGACGCAATAAAAAAAAGACTAAAACAAAATTGGAGATCGCTGTTGCATCCAATATTAAACCTTAGCTAAAATATACTAAGATTATGACCTTCGAACAATGATGGCATCATGATACTGTGCTGGGCGTTCAATCTTTCCAAGGTTTTGAACGTAGTCCCCATAATTTAATTGACCAGAGTACGTATATAAGTATGTTTCGAGTTGAACACAATAATGGCGTGAGGTCTATGTTCGCGTTGGATGTTCATAGAAGGAAGATATTTTTATATACGGCAGCAATACACACCACATGAAAGATACGACAGTGGAACTTTACAGGTTCTGCAGGTTTTACAATATTGTAACACGCGACTTTGTATAATGTTAAAGTATTAAGACAATCATAAATCAGTAAAATTGCATTTTATATGTGTTGCACTTCATACAGATGCATATATAGTAAGAGACCTTTAAAACAATAATTTTTAGTAATTCCCTAGTAACACTCTATTGTTGTCTATTATCTGGACAATGTCCCATCAACATGTGGTCTAATCTAAATATTAATTTACTTGTCCGACGTCCGTCCAGTGTAAAAATAAAAACATCATCATCGCAAACATTAATTGGTAAAAAAACGAATTACCTCCCTTTATAGTCGCTCTTTATCTTTTAAAAACCATTAAAGTCATTTCCTTTCTAAGAATTTTCAGAAAAACATGGCTGTCTGTTTATAGATTTAAATTGGCTGTTTTATTTTATTATCTAATAAAAGCCATGTTCAGAGGAAACTGTGAGTTTGTTTTTTATGTTTCTTTTAAAAACATTTTTAAAAAGTGTTCAAGTGAATTGACATCTGTTCCTTTATAATTTATATTAAAAAAATATTCAGTGTGTTGTGCGTTGAATTTTCATTGTAAAAAAAAATCTAAATTTTTAAAATCAGTGTGTTGTGCGTTGAATTTTCATTGTAAAAAAAATCTAAATTTTTAAAATCGATTCTTTTTAGCTTCAAAAGGTTAAAAAATAATTTGCGGTGCTAGTGCACTTACTGATCCGCGCTATTTTTTAAATAGTATTTCCAAGTTTATTTAAAGTTTTATTATATGTTTTTTTTATTCAATTGTAAGGTTAAAGTATAGAATAGGTACAAAACACCCTCCCCTCCCCATGTTAAGAATGGCTTTTCAAATAATAACGTTGTGATTTCAGCACGGATCAATAAGTGCACTAGTACCTAATTTGCAAACAATTGTTTTAAATTCGAATTTATTTGTTTTATTTTTTATTAATTTTATTTATAATGTGTTTGAAAATTTTTCAACTACCGTGGAAGTTCCACGGGTTCTGTTAGTATCAATTATGTTAGTGTTAAAAGGTTACTTACGCCTAAAAGTATCCTGTGCCTCTACAAAGCCACCATCGCCCATTATGGAGTACTGCTGTCACATTTGGGCTGGTGCATCTGCAACTAGTCTCTCGCTCCTGGACAGGACCCAAAAGAGAGTAGCCAACCTAATATGTCCCGAACTGTAACCTAAACTTCAGCCCCTGTCCCACCGACGTAATGTTGCATCCCTCTGCCTGTTTTACAAGTATTTTAATGGTGCATGCTCTGACGAACTACAAGCCTTTGTACCTCCTCGACGAAAATACCCCTGACAAACCCGACAAGCAGCGAAGTCCCACCCCTACACAGTTGATATCCCCAGATGTAAGAAAGCCTTTCACTCTAATAGTTTCTTTCCCAGAACTGCAGGACTTTGGAATTCTCTTCCGGTTCCCTGCTTCCTCAACTGTACTGACATGCAGAAGTTCAAGTGTAATGTAAACAGAGATATTGCTACTCATCTCCCTTCATAATACCCTGCAACTTGTGTCCCTGATAGTAGCTCCCTACATCGAAGTGGCAACATGCCTTGTTTGGGGTGAAAATGTAATTAAAAAAAAGTAAACAATTTTAAACTTGAAAATGTTATAAAAACTTTTATTTTTATCTTATTCATATTGTGATTTAATTTTTAAGGATATTCTTTTCTTCGGTTATTTACCTAAATTAATTATTGTTCTTGTTTTGTAGGTGGCCCACACTAAATGGCGGAGTATAATCAGAAGATCCCCGCAAAAATGTACGTCAACACATGTCAAAACCATTTTTATAATTGAAATATGTTTATGTAGAGAAATGTTTTTGTTATAAATATAATATTTTGGAATAGATTAATTATGTTTATTTATAGAAAAAAAATAATATTGAGAGTAACAATCATTTTTTTAATATAATAAAAACATATATAATAAAAACATCAAAAGAAAATAAATAAATGTTCACCTAGCATGTCGAAAAATATAAATTTTTCACATATACAGGATGGAAAGATAAATTTGTCAGCCTAAAGAAAACAACACTACAGCTTTATTTTAACACTTTTATTGAAAAAAGGATTATGTAGTAGAGCTGACATTTATTCAATGTAGCCGCCTTCAGCTTCAATCACCGCCTAAATACGGGTCCGCAACTAGGGGCATGCCTTTTCTGCAAGCGCTGGCAGGAGCTCGGAGAAGACTCGGCAGACGGTGGGGATATTGCTGGCTTTCGTGTTGTGGGAGGTCATGTTGGTGGTGTTCTCGACGTATAACCAAATGAAGTAGTCCAGTGAGTTCAGATTGCGGGAGGAGGGAGGCAATTAAAAGAAGGGTATAAAGTTGTAGCACTCCTTCTGAAGCCAAGCCTGGGACTCTTTGGACTTGTGAGCCTGCGTCGAGTCTTGATGTCAGACCCAGGGTCTGCCAGCTGCTACCTGATTGTACCAGGGGATCACCACACTTTTCAGCACATCCAGGTACACTTTCGTGTTGACTTTCAACTTTGAAGATGTGGGGTGGCATGATGTGGTTCTCAACTTAAATTATACCGAAAACCATAACTGTGACCAGAAATTTCGTTGAGCTGTGCCCTCAAGCGTTAAACCGTCTGAATGTACCTTTTGATGGTGCTGTCAATGATTCTGGTGTTCATAACTTGAATCGGTAGAGAGTATGAGTTGTATGGCGGCGCGTCTCCGATGTCGCTTGTTAAACATTGTGTCACTTTCAGACATGAGAGATAGTTCCTATCGCTCTTGGGATTTATACACAATTAGTCAAATAGGAGATGGTCTGCAACAAAAAAATAAATTCAGTTTTCATCAGACGGAAATGGAATCATGTCGTTTTATCTATGGCGACATTTATAATAAATAAAATAAACGTAATGGAAAATAAAATGTGAATTTGTTTAAGAACAATTTATTAAAATTCATAATAAAAATGGATCCAGTAGATGTTATTGCCGAAAAAAAAATCCCCATACACTGCTAATATAACCTCCTAAACTATTTAACTCGTGATGTAAACTCGATAGAACATAATATATCAGGATCTTCTGATTTAGCTACAGGGTTTAATGCAGTCAACTTACAAAACAGGAAGTAGTTTGTTTGAGTAAATATTCACTTGCACTCTTTTCCCATTACAAATTTCTTTTGCTGATTCAATTCAACCATGTGAATATTTGTTTTTACTGCTTTACAGCTTTCTTATATCCAGAATGACCAAGTAGCGTTTCCCGCTTTAATTGTTTATTGCTAATCTGACTGAAATGAAAAGGAATTGTCGGTTTCCTCTTTCCGCCATTTTTCCGCCCCGATTTTCGTGATGTAAATTTTCCATTTCATTTCTTTTGTTTTCTGAATGAATGAATTGGTTCACGCAGAATATTGGATAATAACAGTTATGATTGCATATCCCACCGAGGAAAAATTAGCATTCGTCCGCTAAAAACACAGTCAATCCCAACAGAGTGTGTATTTTGGTGAATGAGTAGAGTGCTAAAATTCATAACAATCGAATTACTGTTCTCATCTTGAGTGTTATTTTCGCAACGTTTCGGTCGATATAACTTCCGGCATTCTTTAGGTGTATCTTTTCGAACTCTAGAATTTTTCTGTTGAACTCGGGAATCTGCACGGAATTTGGAACGGTTATTTGGAATTTGGAACGTTTATTTATTCCACCATTCTTCAATTATATTTTGTGTGATGTCCACACTGAGGAACCTCAACCCTTAACTACCGAAAAAGTGTAACTTACAACTGAATTTTACCAAACATTATATCCACTATGCCACGAGTCTTTGCAGACAATTTCAGTGAATTTTAGGAGACTTAAACTTTCTTGTGTTTTTTTTTCATTTTCAATCTTATCACTATTTATTACGATATGTATGTGCGTGTTTGTGTATTATCTATAATTAATAATTTCCATGCTGTGTGTAATTTTATATTAGGTCTGCAAATTTCGTGTAGATTCTCGAATTCGACAGAAAGATCCCCGAGTTCGAAAAGATACATCTGAAGAAGGTCGAAGATTACATCGGCTGAAACGTTGTGAAAATAACATTCAAGATGACTACAGTAGTTCGAATAATCCAAATAATACGTAATAATAAATAATAAATCCGCATCCAAAAAATTCAGAAATTTACTAACATTTAAAATAAGAATGCCCCATTTGTTTTCCTATCATATTCTTATGCGCATGCGTATAGTGCAAATCTTGGTTAGTTATCTCATTGAGGTAACGAAGAATACGCAAACAAATCATTTAGAATGCGACTGGAGCAATAGAGTGAAATAAAGTGGCAGGATAAAATTAAAGCCTGTTTCAGTTCATAAAAGGACGGCGTATTGTGCGCTAGCACGTTAATATCTTTGAAATGAGATGATTGTTATGCATAAACGTATTCATCCATTTTTGTAAGGAAACCTGTTTCACCGTTGAAAACCCATATCTTACAAACACACACACATATATATATATATATGTATATATATGTTTATATATATATGTATATATATGTATATATGTATATATAAATATATATATATATATCATTCATATTTTATAAACATGTATACACGACTCATAAGCTTCAGCTATCATACACTGTTCTTAAGGTTTATATCTTGTTACTTATTTACTTCGGGTTCGTTACAACGCATCAACCTTTTTGAGATTTGCATAAGAATAGGGTAATACACTATATGAATGTGTTAGTCATTCGTTCGAGCAACTATAGTGTGTGTGTGTGTGTGTGTGTGTGTGTGTGTGTGTGTGTGTGTGTGTGTGTGTGTGTGTGTGTGTTTTCCTCTTTTGCTCAGCCGTTCACCTCTACATCATTGTTCTCTGCTCTCTGTAAATTTCATAACACAGCAATAATGACGCAAGTCTTCTCATCTTTTTTGGATGTCGTTGAATTTTTTTTTTTTTTTTTTTTTTGCTTCACCAACTGATTCGTAAACGTTCAACAGTACGGTGATCGGTTCAATGTTTATTACACGGAAGAAGTCAATTACGCATTTCGGCTTCTGGCGCACGTCTATGGCCGCGTTAATTTTAGAGTCTCAAACCGTCAATATCTGCAACAGAGAGATGAAACTTTCAGGTCATGAATGCATGAGTTCAGTCATCATGACAATGCAATTTGCAATTCCGTCTGATTTATCCAGACGGAATAAAAATTAGGAAGCATTACTGTTGGAAAGTCTCTCGTATTTCTTGTAGATGCTTATGCGTAACACGTTTAAAATGATTGGTTTACTTAGAGGGCATTTCGAGAAGACGAACAGCGATATGAATGTTTTTCAGATATATTGCTCACACGTTTACGGCCACCATGTCTGTTATTATTGTTTATGAGGCATATTTTATGGTGTTGAAGCTATCATTACACATAACTTTTCCGATGGTAGCCAAAAAGCAATGGCAGATGCGTCCAGGTCACGGACGCATGCCGAACGAAAATATAGTCAAACTGAAAAGAGAGCAACGGCAATAATTTTTGCCACAAAATAATTTTAGATGTTAACATAACTTTACCATGATCCAGATCATGAACTTCTTGTTAATATTTCGGATCCAATAAACGTATTTCAAACTATACAGCTAACCATTTGCAAAGATGAGTCACCATGTTGTTGGAATAGGATTTCTTTATTATATACCGAATATGTTTTATCCAAGATTTTGGAGAAGCAAACTGAATGTTAAGATAATCTAGTCATTTCGCCATTATTTGTGGGTTAAAAATTTATTTTAGTGCCCGACAACCACAAGGAACGGACAACCACAAGGAATGTTCCAAAAGCAAGGCATTTTTTTATTCCACCCGAATGCATCAGAAGGATTGAAAATTACATTATTATGATGCATTCATAATCTGAAATTTCTAAAACTAAACTAATGCATTCTTAACCTGAAATTTCATCTTTGTTATTGTCAATTTTAGAGTGATGACAGAAATGCGAGAAACAAAGTCCGGATCTTACGACCGATGGATGAAAAGGGCAAAAGTGCACTGAGAATGGTAATGACTATGTCGAAAAATAAATTCGCTTCTTTTAATAGGATTACTCTCATCTTAGTAGCTTTTCAATGTTTTTGTTTCTTTGGTTAAAAAATAGGAGGCTTTACTTTTAGAACAACCCTTGTACTTAACCACCTGTACACATTAAAAGATTTTATCTATCCTATACCAATAAAGAAATGCTCTGCTAAGCTGGCCCTTGTTGTGCCCCAACCCTTTAATAGCTGACTCCCCAAATCGTATTTGCCTGACAGCTGGAAAATTACTCTGCGTTACAATATTTGAACAGTTTGGGGGAATAACTGACCCGCAAAATTATCGCCCCATGAGTTTTCTTTTACTTTTCTCTAAAATTATCGCCAGTTCTCTAAACTATTTGAATCAATAATCAATATAGCTATATTTTATTATCTTGAAAATGTTAAACATCTCTTTAATTAACCGGATTGATTTAGGCAATTCCGTTCGTCCACTGACATCATATATATATATATATATATATATATATATATATATATATATATATAACTACTTAATTTACTCACATAAAATTAATATACGAAAGTATAGATCTATGCGTAAACTTTAAGTATTTACTTCAAAAGTGCTCAATACGTAGGTAGAGCTAGTTAGTAAGTTATAAAATGTATAGGGCGATTAAGCTACACTGAATATTCCGCGTTTCATCCACTCTAGGATTCTTCAGGCTTATGCGCGAATTCTGTGGTTGTTTGTCGTTTTTATATGCGCATATTCTGTTGAAATTTTTGTTAGCCAATCAGCTTTCTAGTATCCACCGCGCCCTTCCTATCAGCCAATGAGAATGCATTTATCGGACAAAGGCCTATTTGACCTCTTGTTGACCTGTTCCTTTGTGTGTGCTCTATTTAGCCTAGATATTTAGCTTCTTGATCTGTTTTAGATCTAGGTTAGTGTTTTTTTATTATTAATGTTAGTTTATATATGAATATATATATGTGTACACACATATATGCACATATATATACATATATATATACATACATATATGTGTGATCGTTTATGTATATTCATGTTTATTTGATTTATTTATTTGTTTATTTTCTATTGCTTTTGTTAGTTTTAAAACTATTTTGTATCGCTATCCTAGAGTAAATTTTATCTTGTGAACACAGTTGTTTGCTATTTCTCTTCTACAGTTTAATAGATGTTGGGGTTCTTTAAAGTACAGGATAGCAAATTTTTCGTGAAGGCATAATCTACATGGGTCGTCTAGATCCCTACACGTGGTAGCTTGTCTTATTATTTTACATTCGACTACCGGCGAATGTCCGCTTTCCTTGAGTTCCCAGTATTTATTCGCTAGTGTTGTTTTCATACGGTGTTTTTTATTGTTGAATGTACTTTTGTGGTCATAGTATTGAGAAGAAGAAATAAATATATATATATATATATATATATATATATATATATATATATATATATATAAATCTAACAGGGAAGTCGATAACAAATCTTAATGAAATTGAATAAACTTCTAATAATCCCACGAGACTAATGCTGAAGTAAATATAAGCTTTACTTTTAATAAAAATAGATAATTTATTACTTCATCATTATTTTATGTACTTAAATACGATATCTTTATTATTGTTGTTTATTGAAATGTAAATACATTAGAAATGTACATCCTTTCTCAAAATCAAATAATGCAATGAAACTCAACAGATGAAAAAAGGGGTTGGCATTTAAAACAATGTTTCACATTTCAAATAATCTCAAGAAAACTCAACATGATCGATATTTTAGTTAAGTTTTTTCCATATATTAATTAGAATATATTAATTAATTAGAATATATTAATTAATTAGAATATATTAATTAGAATATTCTTTGTGGAATTAAAAGTGTTCGCACAAGTTTATAAATTTGAAACAAAATAATCCAAACGAGAGCAGGAAATATTCCGAGCTGAGTAACAAATTGTCGACAAAGATAATGGCCGTTGCAGCAAGAGTTGGTTATTTAAAAACAAATTGTGAAGCAAAGGGCGAAATATCTGCCTTGCTTGATACTCTATCTCTTATTCCATTGCATGGCAAACATGCTCCATAGATTTTAATTCGCTTTAGACCCGATCGCCTCTTTCTTAGCGGTTACTACTGTAGTAGTACTAGATTACTAGTCCATTCCCTTTTGTGGTCTATTTCTTCCGAGTTTTAAGTTTGTTTCATTTATTTATTTTTAATAATAATCATAATAATAATAATAATAATAATAATAATAATAATAATAATAATAATAATAATAATAATAATAGAGGTAGCTGAGAAGATGAAACGAATGACAATAATGAAAACAGCTGAAATATTACGAAGACTAATACACATGAATCACAGAGACTAGCCAGACATATAGAAACCACTACAGAAATAAAGCACAAATAAATAACAGATAGAATCAAGAAAACTGAAACTGCACCACATCAAATAGTCGTGGAGGGTCAAAGAGGAAGGAAAGATCGATGAAAGAAAACATTATTCAGATCCCCATTGAATGAGTGCAAAGAGGACTGGAATCTTGGGGAGGCTTAATGCCACTCAAATTTCAGTGAACACCAATAGTTGCTGCTAACAAGCAATCAATGGTAAACGGCTGTTGCGATAACGCAAATTCATTTGCAATGGTTATCAGAAAAAGGTGGAGAGTACTGAAAATCTGGGGAGACTTTTTTTTAAACGGTGGTCACCACTTATCAAGGCCCGGAAGCCACTCAGGGATAAGGATTATTGCAAGTACAGTACGTTAGTGTGGGGATATATTGAAGTGTTTACTTAAGGGGCGGTTCATTAGGAATTTGTTAACATTGGACTTGAAGACATCCAGGTTGTAGTCAGGTGGGAAGCAGGCAGACGGAACAGAATTCCACAGGCGTGCAGTTCTAAGAAAGAAGCTTTGTTTATGGAATCTACGTTTTGATTTAGGCACAGATAAAGAGTGGCGAAAATTTTTGACAGTAAATTCACATAGACGGGTGTTTTTCGTGAAAGATTGGCGAGGGGAGACCAGAGAATGGAGTTCAGACGAGCACCTGCCATGGAAATAACGATAAAACAAGGATAGGCTCGCAACGTCTCTTCTGTGGGAGAGAGGTTGCAGGGTAGAGAAAAGGGCATCCCCCACTAAGCCACGAAGTCTATTTTGTACTCTGTTAAGGCAGGATAGGCTGTTTTTAGCAGTTCCTGCCCAGACATGGCAGCAGTATTCCATCGCAGGTTGTTACCAAAGAGAAATCTTTGATGATGACCTCTGTAAAAACTCATAGTGAGTAAATAATAATAATAATAATAATAATAATAATAATAATAATAATAATTAAAACCATAATAATAATAACTAAAGAAATTGCAAAAACACTAGAGGATGACCTCCAATCTGTAGTGGAATGGGGACAAAAATGGATGGTCACATTCAATGCTGCCAAGACTAAACTGGTTTCCTTCAATAATTACAACAAACCTTCTCTACCACCAATAGCAATGGCTAGTGACTCCCTGTCTGAGAGTACATCTTTCAAACTGCTTGGTCTAACGTTCACAGGAAACATGAGTTGGAACAATTACATTGAAAACATTGAAAACATTGCCAGGGCCACTGCGAAGAAGGTAGGCTCTCTCTACCGTGCTAGAAAACTACTGACACCTGAAAGTATCCTGTACCTCTATAAGGCCACCATTCGCCCATGTATGGAGTATAGCTGTCACATTTGGGCTGGCGCATCTGCCACTAGTCTCTCGCTCCTAGACAAGGTTCAAAAGAAAGTCGCCAATCTGATAGGCCCTGAACTGGCATCTAAGCTTCAGCCTCTGTCCCATCGACGAAACGTTGCATCCCTCTGCCTGTTCTACAAGTATTTTAATGGTGAATGCTCTAACGAACTGCAGACACTTGTGCCCCCACGACGTAGACACCCTCGACAAACCCGACAGGCAGCTAAATCCCAACCACACGCAGTAGAGATCCCTAGATGTAAAAGATCTTTCTACTCCAGTAGTTTCTTCCCCAGAACCGCTAGACTCTGGAATTCCATTCCATGTCCCTGCTTCCCCAACTGTACTGACATGCAGAAGTAACGTGAACCGACATCTTGCTGCCCAAATCCCAACATAGTGCCCCAGTAGTTGCTGCCCCTGATAGTAGCCCCCTACACCAAAGTGGCAATGTGCCTTGTTTGGGGTGAAAATATAAAAAAAATAACGACAATAAAAACGTTGTTAATAATAATAATAATAATAATAATAATAATAATAATAATAATAATAATAATAATAATAATAATAATAAATGTTTTATAATATAATATTCAATATCATTGATTCTTCATATCTTTATTTTTTCCAAACTTGTTCTTTAAGCATATTTGGTTTGTGTTAATTCTTTGGATTCGCCTTTTAAATCAAAACCCTTTTTCCTATTCTTATTTGTACTGCTATTCTTTTTTTGTTTTTTGTTGTTTTTTTACTGCTTTTTTTTCTTCATCTTTTCTATTCAATTTCATTTCAGACACTCATCGACTTCTTTTGAAACAAACATATCTGCTGAATCGGAAGTCTGGCTTCTTCAGCTGATATTTTAAAATATTTTTTCCTATTTTAATGTTTACGTCTTTTTTTTCTTTTTTTGAATTAAACCATTTGTTTAGATTTAGTGACCATGCCCGATTCAGTTGAAATGAATCAACGCTTTCTTCAAATACTAAAATGAAGAAAATCAAACGATAAAAAGATCAATCATCCGTGAAACATTTTTAGTCTGTTTTGATACGCTTTATTGCCAAATAGTTTCATTCTTTAGAATTAAAAATAAAACTGAATCCATGAAAGATTTTTCTAATTATTCATTATTATTAGTAGCATTTTTTAAATAGTTTTTTCTTACAGTATTTTATTTTTTTGCCTTCAAGATTTAAATGTATTTAAATAATTTAAAAATATTTAATACTCGAAACTAATTTATTACAAAGTGGAACGATAAAGAAAACACTACAGTTTTATTTTAAAACTTTTATTACAAAAATCAATTCAGGTAACTTGATTACGTAGTAGAGCTGACATTTATTCAATGTAGCCGCATTCGGCCTTAATCACCGGATCAATACTGGGCCGGAACTGGGAGCATGTCTTTTCCACAAGCGCCGGTGGGAGCTCGGTGAATACTCAGTGAATACTCGGCGAATAATCGGCAGATGGGAGTGATTAGGCTAGTTATGGTGTTGTGGGAGGTCATGTTGATGATGTTCTGGACGTATGACCAAACGAAGTAGTTCAACGGGTTCAGGTCGGGGCGGGGGGGGGCAATGAGAATAGGGTACAAAGTCGTAGCATTCCTTCTGAAGCCAAGTCTGGGATCTTTTTGCGCTTGTGGATCGGCGCCGAGTTGTGCTGCCAAACACAGGGTCTGTCAGCGGCCACCTAGTTGCACTAGGGGATCACCACACTCTTCAGCACATACAGGTATACTTTGGTGTTGACTTTCAAGCCGACTTCACCAAAGACCATACCAAAGCACCAAAGACCATAACCGCACCAAAGACCATAACCGTAAACGGAAACTTCGTTGAGCTGTGCCCTCAAGCGCTGAACCGTCTGGATTTGCCTTTTGAATGTTCTGTCAATGGTCTTGTTGTCATAACGTGAATCGGTAGAGAGTGTGAGTTGTACAGCGATGCATCTCCGATCTCGCTCGTTGAACATTGTGTAACTTTCAGACGTGATCGACGGTTCCTATCGCTCTTGGGATTTGTACGCAACTAGCCAACTAGTAGATGGTCTACAACAAAACAAAAAAAAAAAACGGTTTTCATCTAACGGAAATGTTCATGTGGTCTTTTCTAAGGCGACAATTTTATCGTTCCACGTTGTAAAAATTCATGTTAATTTGTCATTCAATTCATTATTATTGAACAACGATTTATTTGTAGTTTATTTCTTTCATCTTCAGGAGGTCAGATACAAGGTCAGACGCGGTTTTAAATAGCCAGTGCATAAGGATTGGCAAAGAATAACCGAGTAGGCCATCAGCATTCCCTGGTACAGGAGCCTCATGCAAATAGCAATAATCTAAACCCTCTTCTAAAACAGAAGGTAAAGCCTGAGAGGATTGACTTCTTACAACTTAACAGAACTGCACCTAAGCCCGACAATAACAAAGTCACTGTTGGCCTGATTATCGAGGACGTATCATTTACTGGTTCAAATACACCTACTGAAGCTGTGACAGGTACGTATTTTGTTATTATTAGTAGTAGTAGTAGTATTAGTAGTATTAGTAGTAGTAGTATTAGTATTAGTAGTAGTAGTAGTAGTTCATGTATCCAAATAAAAGTTTATAAGAAAATATAATTTATGTATATATTTTCAGTATATACTATAATAGTGCTCAATACGTGAGTAGAATTATGTAGTAAGCTATTCACATAATTATGGAAATTAAACTATGCTGTATTTTCCTGCACTGACCTCGGATGGCCTTTGTCGAGGCCACATACACGATAGGTAATAATCCAACTAATAGTTTACATTTCTGAATTTTGTTTTCTGACATTCAACAAACACCAACTATGTTCAAAACAATATAAATAACAATGATAATGACGATGGAAAAAAAGATCAAACAGACGCCTCCTCTCATATCTAAGGAAATCATGTTATTCCTTGTGACTCTCATTCGAGAACTGCCATGTTCGTAGTCATATAATACATAGGAGCGAATGCTGGACTGCCATTAGCTCGGCCTAATGCCAATACAAATAGAAAGTAAGGCAACAGTTAAGGCTGAACTTCTTGCGCAACGGTTCGTTTCAAACTCGTCTCATTCCCAAATTACGCATGACAAACAGAAACAACATCATACTTTCTTATTTCCCCAAAGCATGTAGACCTGATCGTATCCCTGCTAAAGTAATTAAAGTATTTACGGTGACTTCAATGTCCATAATGTGGAATGGCTGACCCACTCAAATAAGACTGATGATGAGGGGAGGTTCTGTCATGATTTTGTCATTGCCTATGACCTCACTCAGATTGTTCGCGAGCCCACCGGTGTGCCCTATCCACTTCCCCTGAGCTATGCTCATGTTCCGTTCTATCTCCTCTGGGATCCTCCGACAACTGCGTTGTATCAGTTAAGATAAAAATGAAATATAATAAGCCTTCAGACGTACCTCTCCACCGTACTGTATACCGATACTCTATGGCAGACTGGGATAGCTTCCGTACATTCATAACTGATCTACCTCTCCATTCCATGTTTAAAAAGGATGTGTCCTCGATAGTATTAGACCTGACCAAATGGTTACTTGTAGGCATAGACCAATTCATACAATCCAAAAAATTCCAACAAAAACCTAACAGCCAGCCATGGTTCTCGCCTGAATGTGCTGCTGCTATCGCACATAGAAATCACTTTTTCCATAGCTACCAACGTAATAGATGTACTGAGACTAAAGCTGCTTTCAGGACTGCCAGCTACCACTGTAAAAGAGTAATAAAAAATGCAAGAGAACTATATGCTCAATCCGTTAAATCCAAAGTAGCTGAACAGCAGCTTGGTTCCCACCCGTTCTGGCAAATAGCAAATAGGATCCTGAACAGAAACGTGCGTTCTATCCCAACCATCATCTCGACAGCGTCCGGCAAGGCCAAGAACTTTGCGGCAAATTCTACCCTGTGCGA
Source organism: Euprymna scolopes (assembly GCF_053919585.1). Lineage (NCBI taxonomy): Eukaryota > Metazoa > Mollusca > Cephalopoda > Sepiida > Sepiolidae > Euprymna > Euprymna scolopes. The sequence continues at coordinate 12,478,806 of NC_136483.1, read as the reverse complement.
CGAAGGCCATCAACTCCCTGTATTCCCTCCTATAACAGACTGCAAATACAAATATCTGTGCGTGAGGTCGCCAAGTTAATCAAGAACCTTGATTCCAATAAAGCAAATGGTCCTGACGGTATTCCAATTATAGTGTTAAAAAAAATTACAACCAGAACTTGCTCCCATACTTAGCAAACTGGAACACCCTGGAAAACTTCATCAGTATGCTCTGTATTTAAGAATTCAGGTGATAAGTCATCTCCCTCTCAGTACAGACCAATAAGTCTCCTGTGTGTCATGAGTAAGTTGCTGGAATCCACAATAAATAGAGAAGTAGTCAACCACCTCAGCAGAAATAACCTTCTTAGCGACACGCAATATGGTTTCCATTTGGTAGATCTACAACAGATGTGCTAACGGTTATATCTCATAGGATTAGCGAATCTCTCGGCAAAGGCTTCCTTTCTAGGGCAATTGCTCTCGACATATCAAAGGCCTTTGATAAGGTTTGGCATAAAGGCCTACTACACAAGATTTCCAGCTACGGTATAACTGGAAATGTTTTCTCGATCATTAAATCATTTCTCTCTGATAGGCATATAAGAGTAGTGGTTGATGGGCAGAAATCAGAGGCCCACAGTATTAATGCTGGAGTTCCTCAGGGGTCCATACTGGGCCCAACTCTCTTCTTGACCTACAACGATGATCTCCCAAAACACATACTAAAATCTTTCGTTGACATCTATGCTGATGACACGACTATCTATGGCAACACATCAAAGGCCGTAAATGATGATGTTCTCTCTGATTCTCTCTTCTCTGATCTTGAGCGCGTGGTACAGTGGGGGAAGAGGTGGCTGGTTACCTTTAATGCATCTAAGACCAAGCTCCTATCTCTACATCATAAACGCTCTGATCTCCATCTGGCATCAATTGAAATGGATGGCTCTCGTCTAGGGGAGGTCCCATGTTTTGATAAGCTTCTGGGTTTGACCTTTTTTTTTTTTTTACATTTTCACCCCAAACAAGGCACATTGCCACTTTGGTGTAGGGGCTACTATCAGTGGAAACAACGACTGGAGTACTATGTAGGGATTTGGCCAGCAAGATGTTGGTTCACGTTGCACTTGAACTTCTGTATGTCAGTACAGTTGGGGAAGCAGTGACCTGGAATGGAATTCCAAAGTCTAGCGGTTCTGGGGAAGAAACTACTGGAGTAGAAAGATCTTTTACATCTAGGGATCTCTATAGTGTGGGGTTGGGATTTTGCAGCTTGTCGGGTTCGTCGAGGGTGTTCACGTCGTGGGGGCACAAGTGTCTGCAGTTCATCAGAGCATTCCCCATTAAAATACTTGTAGAACAGGCAGAGGGATGCAATGTTTCGTAGATGGGACAGAGGCTGAAGCTTTGATTCCAGTTTAGGGCCTATCAGATTGGCGACTTTTTTTAACCTTGTCTAGGAGCGAGAGACTAGTAGCAGAGGCACCAGCCGAAATATGACAGCAATACTCCATACATGGGCGAATGGTGGCCTTATAGAGGTACAGGATACTTTCGGGTGTTAGTAGTTTTCTACCACGGTAAAGAGAGCCCACCTTTCTTGCAGCGGCCCTGGCAATGCCCTCGATGTAATTGTTCCAACTCATGTTTCCTGTGAACGTTAGGCCAAGGAGTTTGAAAGATGGACTCTCAGATAAAGAGTCGTTGGCCATTGCTATTGGTGATAGAGAAGGTTTCTTGTAATTATTGAATGAAACTAGTTTAGTCTTGGCGGCATTGAACGTAACCATCCATTTTTGTCCCCATTCCACTACTGATTGGAGGTCATCATCTAGTGTTTCTGCCATTTCTTTAGATATATGTTCATTTGTTTTCCTGTCGTGCCTGCTATAGAGTGTGTTGTCATCAGCATATTTACCCATCTCAGAGGCAATTTTGTCGGGGAGGTCATTTATGAATATCAGGAACAGTAGAGGTCCAAGGATAGACCCCTGGGGCATTCCCGCATTTATATCATATTGTTTAGATGTACGACCGTCGAGGACAACCTGGATTTTTCTCTTATCTAAGAAGGATTTAATTATGTTAAGTATTCTACCAGTGATACCGTATGATCTAATCTTCCTGAGGAGACCCTCATGCCATACCTTGTCAAAAGCCTTAGATATATCTAGAGCTACCGCTCTGCCCTCTCCCGCTTTGTCTAGTGAATGGTATATACGTTCAGAGATTACAGTGAGGATGTCTGCTGTGGAACGGGCTTGTCTAAATCCATATTGTTGGTCGGTCAGAGGTTTAGCATCTGTATGGTGATGGACTAGAGCATGGTTAATTAAGGTCTCAAATATTTTGGCAAAAAGTGGGAGGAGGCTAATGGGGCGATAATTTAATGGGTCAGTTCTTTCGCCAGAATTCTTGAATACTGGTACCACAGAAGCAGTTTACTCCTGATATTAAATGGAACACATACATCAAGTCTGTGGCCAAGGTCGCTGGGAAAATGGTAGGATCCTTCTACCGCTCCAGAAGATATCTCACTAATGATGCAATTCTCTATCGATATAAAAGCCAAGTACGTCCAAGGATGGAGTACTGCTGCCACATCGTGGCAGGAGCTGCTAAAAATAGCCTATCCTGCCTTGACAGAGTACAAAATAGACTTCGTAGCTTAGTGGGGGATGTCCTTTTCTCTTCCCTGCAACCTCTTTCCCACAGAAGGGACGTTGCGAGCCTATCCTTGTTTTATCGTTATTTCCATGGCAAGTGCTCGTCTGAACTCCATTCTCTGGTCCTCCCTCGCCAATCTTTTTCAAAATACACCCGACTAGCTGAAACCACCGTCAATAATTTTCCCCACTTTTTATCTGTGCCTAAATCCAAACGTAGATTCCATGAACAAAGCTTCTTTCTTAGAACTGCACGCCTGTGGAACTCTGTTCCGCTTGCCTGTTTCCCTCCCGAATTCAACCTGGATGTCTTCAAGTCCAACGCAAACAAATTCCTGATGAACCGCCCCCTTAAGTAATGACACTTTATCAATTCTCCAATTCTATTACTACACTATCCCATTGGTTACTGTACACACAATAACCCGTATCCCCGAGTGGCCCTTGGGCCTTGATAGTGATTAACTCCATGTAAAAAAAAGCCTAAGGGAAAAAAAGTATTAGAGTAGAATGCTTTCCGGAATCTTAGGCCCTCAACAGTAAAGGGGTTGGATTTTGCTGCTTGTAGAGTTAGTCGGCAGAATCTACGTCGAGGGGGCACAAGTGATGTAGGTTTAACTGAGCAGATTCCATTAGGCACACATTGCGGCGATGAGACAGAAGTTGGAGCTTGGGCGATAACGCAGGACCTATTAGATTTGAGACTCATTTGGAACTAAATCTTGCCACTCATCAGTTGATGTGAAATAAAATTATTTAAAAATTCATAAACTATCAAATTCAATAAAAAAAAACATCGAAACAAAATTTTTAAAAAAGCTAAGAAATACAAGTGCGAGCTAAAAATGGTTAGCAAAAGAGAGCAGGAGAGAGAGAGAGAGAGAGAGAGAAAAGAAAGTAAAATAGTTCAAGAGAGAAGAAGAGAAAGATAAAATAAACTATAACTATACCTGTGTTTATTAGAGTGCGTGAGAAGTATTAGGGCATGTATGTAGGATGCGTGAAATAGAGATAATATTTGAAGATATGCGTATGAGAGAGGGAACGTATGTGTGTAAAAGAAGATGAGTGTCTGCAAATAGTGTGTGTGAGAGAGAAAGGGAGACGGAGAAACCGTGTATGTATAAGAGAGAGTAGCGTTATATAAAACAGTGTTTCGTTTTTATTTCTATGTAAATTCTAAAAATATCAAAGAGTTTCTTCCTAGGGTCTAACATTAGATCTCTATATGAGATACAGAGATATTCGAATATTCTATTTGATCTCCTTAACATCTAAAACACTAACTTAGTAAAAAAAAGTTAAGAATATTAATTTCCCCTCCCCAAATGACCATTGAAATATTTTATAGTATACCTTTATTGGTGTTACTGGATTCCAAGAAAAGAATTCGTCTAGTCTGGTGGAGTATCCAGCTTCATGCTGTTACATTCGGCAACATCATTTGGAGAAGGTGCACTATTTCTCGTATAAGCCACTGTGAGTTAATTTTACCGAGAGTTTAGTTGGACCGCAAACACTATGTCATTTTGAATATTTAGTCAGGGTTTACTTGTAAGTAAAAGTATCCTCATGCCAGGTTGTCCTGACATACACCTGTGCATAGAGTCCTTGAGAATAGTGTCTTGTAGGCATTCAAGTTCTCCCCAGTAGGCATTCAAGTTCCGTGCGTGTTTGAGTGAGAAAATGTGTATGATTAAAAAAATATATACTAAAGTGTAAGAGGGAGGGGGCGAGATGGGGAGAGGGATAAGAGTACGTGAATATATGTGGGAGAGATTGAGAGGGTGTGCGGGGAAGAAAATCGTGTAGATATGAGAGAGACTGTATTTACGTGTGAGAGGTGAACAACGAGAGAGACATTATAGATCTACAACATAATCGATTGCATTCCATGCTCATGTTTAAGGCGTTCCTTTCCAATCTATTGTAGCGTGATCAAGCGCGATTGTCTTGCGGTTATGGAGGGAGGTATTTATATGTTGAGGGTGACCCCCGGCCCCTAATTACATTATGTTCGGATGAATCGGTTTCTTCTCTTCGTTCAACTAATCGGTCTACTTTCGGATCGTCGGATCAGAAAAACAAAATGTCCGCTTTTCGGTGCCAGCGGGAAGTCCCATGATTCTGTTATGTATAAAAATGGGAGAGCGCTGTCAGCAATAATGTTCATCTTCCGGTTTGGAAAGGATGCAGCTGCCTTACGTCCTTGTTGCAGCGTAGCACGGAAGGGGAAATCACTTTCTTTTTCGTCAGATATTTCTCATTTCATTAAATAACCTAAAGAGGGATGATATGCCGTAAAAGAAACCGACCAAACCAATGTCATTCGTTGCCATTTGTTTATTTGTGATAACTCTTCTACTTTTATTTTTATTTTACTTGGAAGTTACCACTTATCAAGGCCTGAAGGCCACTCGAGGATAAGGGTTAATGAAGATAAGGTAATAGTGTAGTAATCTTTAATGGTGTAAATTGGGTAGAATGTGATTATTTATGGGGATGCCTCAACAAGAACTTGTTACATTCTATTTGAAGGTTACCAATGTTGTATTCAACCAGGAGGCATAATAGCAGAACAATCTTCCACGGACGGGGAGTTCTGGCAAAAGAAGCTTTCTTAATGGAATCTTCATTTAGATTTAAGTACAGATAGAGAGTGAGGAAAATTGTATACAGTGGTTGTAGATAGTCGAGTGTTTTTGTTTTTTTTTAAGTCAGGCCAGGAGGAATTGGAGTTTAGATGAACATTTATCATGAAAATAACAATGGAGTAGAGACAAACTCGCAACGTCTTTTCTGCGGAAAAAAAAGGTCACAGCGAAGAGAAAAGAGCATCACCTACTACCGAAGCCGGTTTTGGACTCAAGGCTGGATAGGGCGCGCCAAGCAGCTCCTACCCAGATGTACCAACAGTACTCCATTTTAGGGCGTACATTTTAGGGCGTAGATGGCGGATTTGATCGGCAGTGAGATACTTACTGGTGCGGTAGAATGATCCAACCATTTTTCCAGCGACCGTAGAAACAGATTTGATGTATGTGTTCCATTTCAGATCAGAAATGAATGTCAATCCCAGAAGCTTGTCAGGACATGGAGCTTCCTCAAGGCGAGAGCCATTCATTTCAATTGGGGTGCGATTATGATGAAAAGAGAGAAGCTTGGTTTTCAGATGCATGAATAATAACCAGTAACCTTTTTTCCTATTGCACTACGTTCTCAAGATCAGAAGAGATATGATCAGAAAGATATTTGTTATTGCTAACCTTTGAAGTGTTGCCATAGATTGTGATGTATTCTGCATAAATGTCTACGAATGATCTTAGAATGTGATTTCAGAGATCGTTGATGAAGATCATGAAGAGAGTTGGGCCCAGGATGTAATCTTAAGGGACGCCAGCGGTAATACTATGAGTTTTGGATTTCTGCCCATCAATTATAAGCCTAGCAGAAAGGGTTTAATAATTGAGAGGACATTTTCAGCTATTCCATGGTTGGTGATCTTGTGAAGTAGACCTTTATGCCATATTCTATCAGTAGCCTTTGATATGTCAAGAGCTATTGCTAGAAATAAAAATTAATCTCCTGTTGAGAGATTCACTAATCATGTGTGATATAACGGTTAGTACATCAGCTGTAGATCTCGCAGAACAGAAAAAAGAGAGAATCAGAAATATCTTGGTTATTGCTGGCCTTTGAAGTGTTGAATAGATTGTCGTGTCATCTGCATGAATAGTAATTGCAAAGTATCTCCCTATATTTGAAATTTATTATTAAAATATAATTATTACAAGAAATGAATTTAGTGAGAAAGAGTTAAGCGGCTGCCTCTTTATTTTTTTTCTTTAGTTCTCATATTCCATGAGCGATATTTTTAATGGCGGCATAAATGATCTTTTCTGGTTCAACTGTTATTTTAAATTTGTGATATGTGGAGATTTTAAATCCCCTTATAGGTTTCGTCACCCTTCATCACTCAACCTATCTATTTCGATGACTCTCATCTGAAAATTTGGTTTTAGCCTTGAGAAGTGTTGAGAAAAAAGTTTTTTAATGCTAATAAAGTCACTTTTTTGTTTCTTTATTACTGTTGATAATCTGATCTGGAAACTTCAAAAATAGAAATAGCAAAAAATGTCAGTTCTTAAAATTTTCAACTTCGAAATTGAAGAAATTTATTTACAAAAATGTCCACCATATTCCGATTTACTAGCCTCCACGCGAGGTCGATTTTTGATGTGGTGAAAATCCAGCTTCTCAAAAAAGGTCACTCTGGATAAAAACAAAATTAAAAATGGCCTCAGTCTAGAAGTATAGATACAGATAAAGTGCATCGTAGTATCATAGATACTACAATTTCTTCCTAGTCAAACTGCCAAGTTTTTAAAACGCTAATAAAATCACTTCTTTGTTTCCTACAGAGTAAAGTACTTACTCCTCATTTTTCAACTTCTTGTAGCAATAAGTATAGCTATTCGCATCTATATATTTTTGTAAATATAGACATTCGCATCTATATATTTTTGCAAGTATAGACATACGCATCTATATATTTTTGTAAGTATAGACATACGCATCTATATATTTTTGTACAACAAATGAAACAAATTAAGAGATAGTTATGAATGCTAGGCGTAAGAGTTGTAATGTCAGCTATACATACTATCATTCAGTTTATGCAAATGTGGTAAAATAGAGCCCTCCATCAAAAATTTAGATATATCTGATTTTTGTCTATTTTTAGCAGTAAGTAGTATTAGATATTAATTAATAAATATTCTACAAATTCCATTTTCTTTAAAGTATTTTAAACAGTTTTAAGGGGATATAATATGGACACCACTTCCCATGGGAGATGACAATCATCTAGTAGTTAACAACACTAACTGACGACCTATTTGTTCTAATTTTGAATCTAGTTCGTTACATAAAAATCACTTGCACTTAGGATGTTGGCAACCTTCTCGTGGTCCCTCCCATAATTATCGATGTCTTTCTTGAAAAATATTTGACTAGAAATCAGCATTCGCCATCTATCTCTGTCTGTCTGTCTGTCTGTCTGTCTCTCTCTCTCTCTCTCTCTCTCTCTCTCTCTCTCTCTCTCTCTCTCTCTCTCTCTCTCTCTCTCTCTCTGCCTCGCTTGCATATTTGGTATACATTATTTATACGATAAAAAAACAAAACAGAAATGAAAGTAAAAATGACTCCTGGGCAACACTGACTAAATAGAGTCCTCTATTTAAATCTTGTTTCACGTGATTTCAATTAAGTGACGCTGAGTCAGCAAATCTTTTAGCATATGGTCGAACCATGTGACTTTTTAACTGCTGCATTTTATTTCGATATTTAAAAGAAAAATATAATACTGAAACAATAAGCATGTCCTTAAAAACAAACTATCGACACGTGCAACCATTCATTTGGTCCTTATTTAATTGTTAATGTTTTTGTTTTTTGTTTGTTTCTTTTGACCGGCTTAACGTCTGTTTCGAAAGAGAAACGAAAGCGATAACTTACCGATCGCGACTTCTCAACCGGAACATTATTAATATTATTATATCTCTATATGTTACTCGAGTGCTCTAATTATAAATAATAAAATGTCCCCATTTTCTGGCAATGCTTTATAAAGACTACACTGGGAATCAAGCAATTTAGGATTTCACTTCCACACGAACTTTTGCCTTTCTCTGTGGGAGATGGCGGTGGTTTAGTGGTTAAAGATACGGACTGACGATCTAGTTGTTCGAATCCAGCACTTTCCAAAAAATCACTTTCACTTAGGATTTTTGTAACCTTCACGTGATTCTTCCCATAATTCTCGGTGTCTTTTTAGAAAGAATTCTGACTAGAAAAATATCGGGGAAATCATAGAATCTCCGAACTCATACGATATCATGGTGATGACCTTTCTCTGTGACTATGTGCCACAAGAAATGGCGAAATAGAAAAAGAAGAAAAAAACCCAAACGGTCTCCATTCTTAAAAATGATGTTAAATCACTGAAAATTTGATTATAAAGAAATAAATGTTGTTTTTGAATTGAAATATGTTCGAAAGCTGATTTCAACGCAATATTATAAAAATCACAACAAGTGTTTACTTGTTTTAAATTAAGATATTTCGGGGTTATACCCCTTCGTCAAAATTTTATACTTTTTTTTCTCGGCATGATGTTAAGTTGAAGAAAAACATTAATGAAGGTCTGCGTGCTGTCGTCTGCGGGTTGTTTTTGAAATGCTGGAAGAATGCATTTGGCAACGCTTTTTTTATTATTTAGTCTTGCGTTGTACTGTTTTTTTTTTCTTTCTTTTTTTTTAAAAGAAATTAGAGATTATAATCAAATGTAAACAACGCTTACATAGGGAGAAAATATCTACTTAATAAAGAAAAATCTGCTGTATTTTATTTATTTGTTAGAAATCATCGTTGATAATATAATATAGATTTTTTATTATTATTATTTTAATTTGTTTGAAGAGATAAAAAAAAAACTATCCTTACAACTATTTTTTTTAGCTTCTTCATTTATTGGAATTTTTTAGATGATTTATTTATTTATTTACTTGCCGGCAGTTATCCTCATCAACGTCATGAAACAAAAATTATAAAACATGAGGATCAAAGTCCACAAATTAATAAATATATGAATAAACTATTTTCTGTATTTATTAACTTATACCCAATAGTTTTTTGTGTTTTAACTTATTTTAAAGTGTTTTAATTAAAAATAAAAGCAATTGACAGCTTGTCAAGTTATAACGAAGAACCAAACCAATGTTCTGATAATCGGCAAAAAGATAAAATTAACAACATACTGCTCGAACATTATAGTTTCGTACGATTGGTGACATTTATTGGATTTCTTCTACCAGTACCTTATTTAATTTTCGACTTTTGATCGACTATCAAGCTCACCGAATGCTCAAATGTGGCCACCATTTTGTTTGATCGATAGATATTACACCGCCGCTACTATCGAGAAGTAAAAAGATTTTGATTAAATAAATTAAAGCACACAAAAAATATCCAGGTATGCAGTAGAGTAACGTATCTTGCCTTGGTAACGGTTATTTGTTGCGTATTCATTTTTTCACTCTTTTTTTATTTTATTTTTTAGCTATTCTGGAAACTTTAAAACGAATGTAAAAGAGCCCGTTTTAGTGTTAATATAGTGAATATGTAGTACAGACATTTGTTGGAATCCGCGACTAATTTCGTATCTTTTAGCTGAAATTGAATTTAATTTTATTCAAAGATCTAGCCTCTCTGAAAAAAAGAAAAATGTATCTGAAAAATACGGTAAAGAAATTTTTAAAAATAACTTTTTTTCCAATATATTTGACGTTTTATTCTTAATCTACAGACGTCCATTGAAATAGGAAAAGAATGCGAAATAAAGACAATATTTGATTTTCACATTTGACATTTTTATAAAGTCTTTTTTAGTGTGTGAAGCCAATAGTCAGTTGAAAAATAAAATAATAGAAAAAAAAATCACGTTATTCTTATTCGTGCGAAAATTTGGTAGAATTGTCATTTCAAGTGTGTTTTTCGTCTTATTGATCAGATTGGAAAATGCATGGCAAACTTGATAACTGCAATCGAACTACTAAGCTAATTGAAGTTCATGGCTCAATGTGCCTGAATACTTGAGTGCCTCATCTGAGAGAGACAGTAGAAAAACAGTGTGTCTGTAACGATGGAAATTAATAGCGTTTTTTTTTTGTTCCGTTCCAGAAAATATGCCTTGTCTGCAATAATTCATGTTTATCATTTATTTCAGTGTTATTTTAAATGTGAACAAAAACTTCAAAATAAAGAAGCGTATGTCAATGGAAAAAATAATTCTTTTGTCCAATCTCAGAAAAAAAAAAAATAATTACTGTTTATTATCAATTTTAGTGTGTTTTGCTTAAAAAGGAAATTTATTTTATTAAATGTATTTCTCAAGCATCTTAATCTTTAATTTATAATTAAATATCATTAAATATAATCACAGTATTACATCAGAGATCTACTATCAACAGAGGATTGAATTCTTGTTGTTAATTCGATATTTCGACAGGATCTTCCTTCGATATTCGCTTGGTAAATATAAGGTTCGTGCAAAAATAATGTTTTTTGACATTCAACCAAACCAAAAAAAACACATTATTTTTGCACCAACTTAATAACAAATTAAGATTTAACGAATAAGCGTTACTATAGTATGCAACGATTTGACCAAAATAATTTGCCATAAAACGATATTAGAAATAGTTTCTCCATTAAGTACAAACACGCGTGGTTTATTATTGTGTTTTAGATTCCTAATACTCCAGTGTTTCTTATGCACACAAGTATCGTCTCCATCTTCTTCTCCAGATTACGGCTAAGAAAATCGAATACATCTATATTAAAAGTAAACCGAGCATCATTTAAACTACTAAAAAATTATGCCCTTTCTACAAGCATTTATTACTGAAAAGCGGACGTTTTATTTTTAGTTACGGAAGACCTATATAAGATTTGTCTATTTAGTTTTGAAAATCTGACATTTATAGTTACAAGTGACCATAATAATGTGCATCGATCGTTACGTAATGTATACATAAACTAAACATTCTACTTTTTCTTCTCTGTGTCCAATCAAATGATACTTAGCTATAAATGACAATTCTAATCATACTCTTCTCATGTTCATTAAAATAACTTCTTGCTTGATCGTTTATTAAAATGAATAATGTTTGGATGTTTGTATATTTTTTTTAGATGAACATTGACAATTAGTTTTATATCATTTGGACTAATGTTCGCATCTTGGTTGTTTTCTCCGCACCGTTTCGGCCGATCTAACCTCCGACCGTCTTCATGTAGCACTGGATGTTATTTGCGAAAAATTATTGTTTTTTGTTTTGTTTTTTTTTTCTTTCCCAACGAATTTCTAACGGCTATATTCGTTGAGAAAATAGATAAAAAAAAACAACATTTTTCACCATTCACAAATAACATCCAGCGTGAATGTACCTGAAGACGGTCGAAGGTTACATCAGCCGAAAACAGTGTGTAAAAAAAAAAACAAAAAGAAACAACCGAGATAAGAACAGTAGTGCAAACAATCCAAATAATACAACGAACAATGTTTTATTTGCCTTTTTCGACATATAATTCCAAATCACAATCCGTCGATGAGTGTTAGTTTATTAGAATGCTAATTCAAGCGACACTCTAAAACTAACCTGAAACTTGACCTTAACCGTTAACGTTTATTGAACGATTAATAAAAAAAGAATAACCAGCAAAAAATTCTCACTTGAATTTCAACAACAGAAGAACGCCCATTATCAGAAGCCCTGGGCGACTGGGGTTCGGAAGCAAATGGTTTTTATTGTACTTAAAACCAAAACACATGTTAGAACGAACGACGCTGCTGACTCAGCCGAGCCCTTTTTGTTTTCACGTATAGGAATATAATGAAGGCGGAAAAAAAAACATGTAATTAAAAGTTCATGTTTTTTGTTTCGTATTTATTTGTGATTTTTGAACGGTCAAATTAGAACTATTTTTCATCCACAGATGCAAAAGAACAGTTGCAATAACACCAGTCCTGTTACTTGGACTGTCTTCAAATCGACATATTAAAAACTATCATAAGTATATTTATAAACATATGATTATAGTAATAACGCCTTATATATATATATATATATATATATATATATATATATACATATGCATATATACATGTATATATGTATATGTATATGTATATACATATATATATGTATATATATATACATGTATTTATATATATATTAATAACGCATATATACATATATATAAATAACGCATATATATATATATATATATATATATATATATATATATCACCCGAAGATAATTCGACGTAGCATCGACACTATTTGTAACACCTATTAAACGTTATATTAATTGATTTGGGTTTTTGTACAAAGAATATGAGGAAATTCGAAAACAATAAAAACGTTATAATTGAACAGAAGCTATCAGTTATTTTAACAATGTTTGTTTAAATACATACACAGACACATCCACACACACCTTATACAAACACACACACACACACACACACACACACACACACACACACATATATATATATATATATATATATATAATTATATATATATATATTGAGCCTACTTTCCACGCATATACTTCAAATGTGTGTCCATTTCAAATGTTATTTAAACTTTTGCATCTGTAAAAAGGTGTTCATAAGGAAATTGTTCATATTGAATTTGTCTAATTAATTATTCGTCCATTTTATTCAAATAAAATTGTAAAAATCGATTTGATATTTTATTTTTATGTCCTTTATATAACCATATATATAACCGTATATATATAAACACATATAAACATATATATAAACACATATAGACATATATTAATATATATATATGTAACCATATACATAACCAGATATATATATATATATAAACATATATATATAACCATATACATAACCATATATATATAAACATATATATATAACCATATGCATAACCATATATATACAAACATATATATATATAACCATATACATAACTACATATATATAAACATATATATACTCATATACATAAATATATATATATGTATAAACATATATAAACATATATATAAACATCTATATATAACCATATATATATAAACACATATATATAAACACACATATATAAACATTATATATAGAAATGAGCGTATCATGGTGTGTATAGTAGTTGTTCATATTAGTACTCACTATATACAAACATTTTAGCGTAGACATATACATACATGTACATGTATACATATATACATTAGTTTATATGTGCATTTGTCTGTCATGAAACTGTGTATGGAATATGTTTGCATATTTTTGCCGTTATTACTGTGACTTTTAAGCTATCGATTACGTAATAAGTTTACTAGATAAGGAACATTCAAGAAAAACACCTTAGACAAAAAATGGCAGACTTGTCATGCTCCAGCAACTTCATTATTCAACCTAGTACCAATAAATCATACTCGTGATGCATTTAGATCACATCAGAGAAAACGGCACACTCATAGCTGTATTACAAGCATGTGTATTTACTTCAATACAGAGTTTAATGGACAAGCAAATCCAGATTCAAACTCTGACGCTATATTGTCTTCCAGCACATAATTGCACATGCAAAATGTGATTACTTCGTTGCATATGCAGAAATATATTAACAAATACTAATCAGGTTTCTTTTTAATTTTCATCAAGCTAAATTGTAAATTTGTCGCAAATAAAACACGATGTAATGACGGAAGACATTAGTGCTGAAAGGAGTTTTCATCTATTAAAAGTCATTGTTTGTAATTACGCATTAGATCAAGAAATTCAATATTTATGTATTTTTTTAAATTGTGTTTTACATTTTAGATTTGTCTAACTGTGGTTGACTTGACGACATTCACCCAAGATGGGTTAATCCAACTTATCCCATAGAACACACAGTGCCCCGGATGAACGCAAACCATGCAGAACATCCGAAACAGCCAATATAGTGATAGGGCAGCCAGTCCCGGGACCAGCAGCAAACACTGTAGGAATGTGAACCGGAGTTCGATGCCGGCTTTCATCGTGTGTAATCACGTCTACAGTTGGCCTCTTGGGTGTCTTCTACACCATAAGTCAAGTATGCGAGCATTCCATGGCCCATTATTAGTCAGCGACGATTTAACAGATTTTCCCACTGGGTTTTTTGTTAAGGAGAATGCTTGATTCATCTTCTATCAGCACAGTGAAAAACAGCGAAAAGTCAGAATAACTCATCTCAGAGCCAAAGAACAAGTCGGTCTAAGTATGTTTCTGGACCTTTGATGACCCATGGCCCCTTATTGAGAATCTCAATACTCGTGGCCCCTTGCACTTCAACAAAACCTGCAAAATATGTTTCATGTTGTATATTTATTGACTCTATTTTTCTGAAAATGACACACTTGCTGTTGAGCTCTTATATTCGGTTTCGTCTTGGACACAGCAAGGGGATTCTGGACTTCTCTTTTATGATCGCCAGGTTAGAAAAGCCACAGTCGCAAAGGATGCCATTTCATGTGATATTCATCCTGATCTAACAGTAATCGAATATCAACTGGTGTGCCAACGTGATCATGCCATATATACTAGTTTGGGCGTCTCATCATTATTGTACTTTTAATATACATCATCATAAAAAAAGAATAAAGAGTAGATTTCCAACTCAACTATTGGAGAAACCACGATACTTGATTTAAAAATGAGAGTTGAACGACCTTGATGGTCCACCGTCGTCTGAATATGTCACATGATCATTTGCTATGTGTTCTTATTTTTTGGCTCAAATTCTAAATCAGCCGAAACCTGAGTCGTTGTCAACTTGAGCATCATAAACATGACGAATGTGGTTACAAATAATTGTAAGTGATGCATCGGAGGGATGAGCCTCGACCACTCGAATAACTTAAAAGAATCTAGGAAACATTAGAAACATTTTTAAAATGTTGGGATTAATATGTGTTAGTATGTAACGAAGTATGGTTACTTACATGTTTTGTTGTACTTTTTTGCTATAACAAATTTTGATGTTATACTGTCCTACAATAAAGTCTAGTCTATTATTATCCTATCTTCGAGCTAAGACCTAATGTATTGTCTATTATGTCTTCAGCCAGAGGAAAAAAATACTTGTAGATGGAGGCGATTTTTATAACTAATTGTTACCGACTATGAACGCTCTTAAGGTATTCAATTAATGGCTATACTCCACATTAACCTTGGCCTTGTGTCATACGCAGTCCTCATGGGGAAGGGGGAGTTAATATTACTATTCTATTACACAGTCACAGAAATATGGGCACATCTGTATGATTAGGTGTTATAATGAATGCGTGTTTGTTTGTATTGTAAGGTTATTTATTATTTATTATTATTTATTATCATTATCGAACCGGAAGTCCTTTGTACAAGTCCAATGGTTTGACGCATGCGTGATAGCGTGCGTATATGATGAAAAGTTCAGTCATTTTATTTTTCGTTTTTTTTTTTTTTTTCTATATTTTCTTTGTCCCTCCATTTTTATCCATTATATTCTTCGGTTGTTAGATGTTAATTTCGCTCCATGAGTTTAGGCCCTGCAAAATAAAATGAAAATAATATTTTACAACCTGGGATTTACAATGAAAAAGTTAATAATTAAATTTATGGGTAAAATAAACACAAAAAACGTTGGTCGCTGGCCTTTGGCTAAGATAAAATTGTAGTATCTGTTCTGTCTTAGATCGGATTTGTAGAAATCTTTCTGGATCGAAGCAGTTTTATTTTTGAACATCAGATTTTGATTATACGCATCAGTACGCCGTCGATCGATCAAGTCCATCCAAGTTTTGACTGTCACGCTTTATAATGATGATGATGCTGATGATGATATCATAACCTGACATCCTACTTCTCAACAAAGCAGAAACGCAGTCGCATCAGCAGCGGAAACCGACTATGAAACGTCAAGGAGAATGGAAAGGAGAGAAACACTATTCAGACCCTGCAACATGCTGACATCCTCAGGATATTTATTGTCACTCAAGTACAAAAAAAAAAATAATAATAATAACGATCGTTATCAACGAGCACTTCATGATAAACGGCTGTTGCAATAACACAAAGTGATTTGCAACAATGATCGAAAGAATTGTAGCGTAGTAGAAATCTAGAGATTTTTATTATCGTTTCTTTTTTCTTTTCTTTTTTTTACTAGGGTGACATCGCTTATCAAGGCCCAAGGGCCACTCGAGGTTAATGAGTGTCAGATAGACGGTGAGACAACACCTTAATGATTCGTAATGTTGAACTTGAGTAGAATTTGAGGACAGCTCAACAAGAACTTATTTAAAATTTAAGGACATGAAAAAGAAGTCTTAGTACGTATGAAACAATAATCGTTAGAAATAAATCAATAACTAAAAATAAATGAACGCGGACAATAAGAAAAGGATGAATTTCTTGAAACGTGCATAAATATTCAACGAGATAATCGAATAAACTCAGGGTCAAGCGGTCAAATTTGTTATAAGCGTCGGCCATTATTGTGTCGCCTGATTCAACCGAGGTCACCATGACGATAAATATTAATTTCTAGTTTTCATAATTCTCGCTTGTAACAAAAGATGCAGATAAAACGAAACGATAAAAACATCGAATGCATAAATCCTTCTTTTTTTAGACTTTTGTCCTTTCTTTTTTTATTTTAAAGAATTATTCGACAGTGGACTTGAAAGAAAAATGTCGACATTATAGAATCGTGCATAAAGAGAACAAAAAGACAGTCTATTTTTTTATGTACAAAACAGACATGACACATATAAATCCGTAATGGGGATTTGGAAAGGAGCAAAGAAGGCAATGATTATTAAGGTTATCGTGAAATGCGGAGTTTTCATTCGATAAGAGTTTTATGTTTCTGCATTTTTTTTAGATGAGGATTGATTATTCGTATTATTTGGATCCTTCGGACTATTGTTTTCATCAAAAACCTGATAATAGTCAGTTATATTGGTACACTCTTCTGAAGGTTGAAAGTTCAATCAAGCCTCAGTGCGGGCAACACCTAAAAGATTTAGTCATGCATGGCGAAACAAGAGCATGCGATCCCCGTGGAATAAATAAAGGGTTTCGTTCGATAATCTGTGAAGATTCCCGAGTTCAACAGAAAAAATGTCCGAGCTCGGCAAAATACACCGGAGATGACATTGACCAGAACGTTATGAAAATAACATTCAAGATGAAAATAATAGTTTAAAAATTCCAAATAATACAAAAAGATTTCTATTCAACCTTAACGAAAGTCAAATATAAAAAAAAACATTAAAAAGCGAAAACATTTTAAAAATATTTCAGAATTATTTGGTTAAGGATTTATAACTTGTATTTTTTGTATCATTCGGACTACTGTTCTCATCTTGAATGTCAGTTTTTACGACGTTTCGGCCGATGTAACCTCCAAATTTCTTCGGGTACATCTTGTTGAACTCGAGTATCAAAGAAATTTGATTAGATTTCGAGTTGAAACCTTTATTTTATCAACGGGGAGATTATTCTCGTTTCGTCAGCCATAATCGAGTAGACATCTTAAGTAATTTAAGAAGTTAAATACAAGATAAAGCGTGGTTTGATGAATGTGTTCCTGTGGAATGAACTGGCTTCGAACTTGATAAACCCAGATTTTCAGTGTGTGCCTTTAACCACTTAGCCACCGTCACCCTCTATCAAGGTATAATATGTAGCCTTCATCGGGGGGAGGGGGTCAAGGGACCATAAGTTTCCTGAGTTTATTGTGATGTTTAGCCGATTTTGATGGAGAAATTTGTAGGGAAATTCTGATATTTTTCCTATAATTTCTCTTTCCTTCTAGCCTGCCGACATTTACTTACAAGTTCTGGAAATTCTGCGACTCTAGTATTTAATAGCGTGCTATAGAATGATCAGATTGAAATGGAAGTCGCTAAAATAAATTCTATCGTATTCTTATAAGCTTATTTTGATCTCCGTTTTCTATTTCATGTTTCAAGTTTCAAGTTGAGATTTAATGGGTTTTTTTTTCGATTATATAGTTGAATTTCCTTTTGTAATGTGAATTTTCTAACGTTGTCAGTTTATGCAAGTGATAAGTCTACGATATATTGATCTTAGTATTTCTAGAAATTTAAACTGTATTTTCTAATTTTATGTTTTATTTTATTTCTTTAATTTAAAATACTCAAAGATTCTTTAGACTCTAGAGTTAAATAAAGATTAGCAAGTCGCCTGGCGTTGTTCGGTCGTAAAATACGTTTAAATATTATATTTTAATTCATGCAACATTTGTATTTATTAGTGTAGAGAAATGCTCTATTGGTTATAATATTATACCTAATAATTAGTAGTGACTTCAAAAATAAAAAAATGACTTGTGCACCATCAGTTAAAATCCAAACCAAAACATAAAGTGCTCCAGCCTTATTCTTTAGCAGATGATCTAAATCCATATATATATATATATATATATATATATATATATATATATATATATATATAAATCTGCAAAAGTAACATTGTTTAACTTATAAATTTTAATTAGCGCATGCGCAAAAAAGTTGGTATAGTCGACTTAGATCATTCCAAGGTCAATATTTGTTTTTTAATTTTCACGTCTTATCAGCTATTTTACCGGCTAAAACCCAAATAAAAAAATGTGCTACAAATCCAAATGCCCTATATATCAAATTTCACCAAATATTCATGAAGAAGTTTGGTTAAAACTTTTCGCACACAGATCGACAAGGTCACTGACAGACACACACACACATATATATATATATATATATATATATAAAATATATTTTAGTCATCGACATACAGACCTGTTTCGTTGTTTCACAACTCATCAGTGCCGCTAGACTAACACCTCTCCCAAGCCGAGGATCGAACCTAGAACCGTCGTGATGACAGTCGGCAGTCCTACCCCCTGACTACGGAATCGGTGGCCGAAATTAAGCTATCCGAATGCGTATTTAAATAAACATCCGTCCGCTACTCGTAGAGGGCTCAAACATTTTGTTTGTAAACAAATTGCGAGCTTCGCATTATTTCAGCTAAATTAAGTAGCGAGTAAGATAATTTACGAGAGTGCTCTACCAAAGAGGGGAGCTTTATAAGCTTTATAAAATATATATATATATATATATATATATATATATATATATATATATATATATATAAATATATACAGGGGGGTAGAACAGTAATCTAAAGAGCAGAGTGTATTTTATAAGCTACAATCAACATCCAAATGAATGCTTTGACGATAATTACGGTTTTCAAAAGGCGAACAATTAAAAGATACATCTCCCTTACTTAAAAATTGCTAGGTTCATTTATGGTGTATTTTACATATTAAAAAAAAACACCCAATACCTTTGCTGATGAGGAAACTTTGTTTAAAAAAAAAAAAAAAAAATCTATATGTCAAAATTATTGTCCGTGGCTTAATGTCTATCACAATAAAAACATCGTTTCCGAAACGATCGTACAAATTATTGACTTTGTTGTTGTTCCTTCTTATAAAACGGATTTTTAATTTTTAATTCTAATGTAAATTTTAAATTATCAATCACATTACGTTGTCTGGCAGTGGAAATAATTATATATTCTCTCACACATTCTTAATATATATATATATATATATATATATATATATATATATATATATATATATATATATATATATATATATATATATATATTCGTGTGCGAGAGCGTTATCGTTTAAGTTCTACGCAAATATTCAGAATGTAGAAACCATGCATAAACAGAATTTAGCATAATAGTGAAAATAAACGAATTATCTGACAATAAACCATAAAAAATGAATAAGTAAATCATTACGCTCGTTTTTCAAAGAGATACGAAAATTAATAAACTTCATGTAGTTGTTCGCATATTCATGACTGGGTATATTTAAAAGTTCTATTTTTAAATAGAAAAACTTGGCTTTTAATATCAATGTCAGAGTGAGAAAAGCCTCAACATTATAACTTTACATAGATTAAGAGGCAGCTCTTATTGTTGCAATATCCATTTTCCACAATATCCGAAAAATCTTTTCTTCAAACATTCCACCGCCTTCTCCTGCCGCCTCCCTCACCTGAGCCTAAATAATCTTCTTGCCCTTCCAGCCATTAACGTGTAAAAGACACAAGTGTTCTTGTTATCTTCCTTTCTTGGCGTTTAAGCCGGAATCCTTTTATACATCGCATTAGTCCGGAAGAAAAAAAATGTCTTTCGTATAAAGATTTAATTTCTTACGCATCGACCAGGTCGAACAAGCTTATCGGACTTGACATAGACTTACACACTCTTTTGTGATTGTGTGTTTTATGTACTGTTGAGTTCGAATACGCGATTCTTTTAAAGAAAAGACATTAAGTGGAAGCAGTGCGCTTGCGTGCAAACACGAGCAGAAGAGATTTAGCGCAAATTCTATGCCGCGTCCATAAAGCTTACGAGCGTAATTTTACAAAAGTTTTTATACATTATTTACTTATCAACTTTATCTACAACGATTAAGGATCTGTCACACTCAACCCCTTACGATCTAGATTTAGATTAAAAAAAAACCCTCTTGTGAATAGTTTGTCTCTTTCCTTATATAAATTTTTGAGGTCGTGTATTAGTTTTAAGATAACTATCACTAGAATATGGAATAGGGAATGTTTCTGTATTGTTAGCAGTAAAGTCTCTTTTGATGATGTTCTTTTATTGGCGTTCTTTGTGAATGGTCAATGTATTTTGTTTTCTTTTCATTGTATTATAAATGTTGAATATAATTATGTATACATGTTTGCGTGTGCATTTGTTTCATGTAGGAATGATTGCCAAAAGCTTATATATATATATATATATATATATATATATATATATATATATATATATATATGTGTGTGTGTATGTATGTATGTATATATATATTTATTTATGTAGACAAATATTACATAGTCGCTACACTGAAGATGCTAATGTTTCGGGCAAATTGGTTTGCAAGAAACCAAGTCACTTGTCAGGCGGCGTAAAAAGTTTATTTGCCACCGAAGGCATTTAGTTTTAAAATGGAAGAAGTGAAATATATATTTTTATTCATAAAAATAAAATATTAAAATGCTAAAATTTAAGTGGTAGAGATGACATTAAGTGACATTTTAGACTCAAAATAAAAGGCGATAAGAGGAAAGAGAATACCAAGACTTAACAGGGGGAATGGAAAGAGTAGAAAGGGATAAAAAGGAAAAGGAAAGAACAACGAAAAGAAAAGGGAAAGAAAAAGAAAGAACAGAAAGACGGAAGAAGGACGAAGGTGTCAGCATGATCAAATTACATTACTATAAGGAATGGAAGGGGATGAAGACATTAGAAATCAACTTAGATTAAGGGTTAAAAGTTAACGTGTTAAAGAAAGAGGTCGACATAAGGAGGAAATAAAGACAAATTAGTATATAGGGTTTTCAGTGAAGCATATATTCACATACTTATATGCGTATCAGCAACCCAGTCGGACACATAGTCAGACACAAGCACATATGTGCGTAAAAACATTATAAAACCTGAAACAATCTTATGCATCGGTAATTAGACTATGTTTTCTTAAACATAAGTCATAATTATCACAATGAAGTTAATAATTTAAAATTAAAATTTCGAGTAATGAAAATCAAACATCCAAATAATAATAATAAACTTCCAAATAATGATAATAATAATAATAACGATGATAATAATAATAATAATAATAATGATAATAATACCGATAATAATAATAATACCAATAATACCAATAATAATAATACCAATAATAATAATAATAATAATAATAATAATAATAACAATAATACCGATAATAATAATATTAACACTAATAATAATAATACCGATAATAATAATAATAATAATAATAATAATAATAATAATGATAATGATAATAATAATAAAAAAGATGAAGTATAAGTGCAGATAAATAAATAAACCAATAAATAAGACAATAAAGAAAACAAGGTTACATAATTAAAGAAAAACATAATAATATTAAAAATATAATGGAAAATGTAGAGTAAGACATTAGTACATAGTATAGCCATAGTAATAGCTTGATGAAAAATGAATATAAATATACAATAAATATAAAAATATAAATAAAATTTAAGAAAGCCATAAAAATATGTAGAATACTAAGAAGAGATGAAACTAGAATGTAAATAATTGTAAGAATAATGATTAATGATTAGAATGACATAATAGGAGATAACAATTAAAATACAGTAATAATTATTGAAGTGATATGGGCGTTAAGACATGTCAAATAAGTAATAGTTAAAACATAATATAATCATAGATGTAAAAACAAATGATAAACAATTTAGATTAAAATATTTGAAAATTTAAAATTAAAAAAAAATTAAATGTATCAAATTCAATTTTTTTTTTTTAATCTAAAAAAAACTGAAAAAAAATACTAGCAGATAAAATCAAAATTACCATAAAGAGTAATAAATCTGAGAGGGGGTTTATATACTTGAGTTTATGAAATTAAAGAACAAACAGACAAATGGTAAACTAAGGAAGACAAAATGGTAAGAGATAGTAAATTAGAAGGTAATAAGAGAGGCTACGGTATGAAACAAGACCAACATTGTAAATTGACAAGTAATCAAGACAAAATTTCGCGTGTTATATAGTTCCTAAGTGTGTAAAAAAAATACAATTAAGATGAAGATAGTTCAGAGTTACAAAAGGAAATCAAAGTGGCTAAGAAGGTGGGATTTATAGTGTTCACAGTTAATGGAGGCTTCATTTTTTTCATTAAGGAGCTTATCTTTTTCCTTGAATCTAGAAATAAACAGTTTTTCTCTCAAGCAAAGGCAGCAAGGAGAGTTAAAAGATTCGCATGTGCTTGTTTTCCTAACAATGTCCAATTTAACAACTGGTGTAAGGTTCTGTTCTTTTAAATTCCCGTAGTATGTGGCGAGCGATGTTCTCTTCTTGTATTTTGGGTTGTTAAATGAACATTTATGGCCGGAGAACCTCTCTTTGAACGTGTTACTAGCCATACCAATATAGTATTTACTTATATAGGGATTTTCTTCAGTAGTGATGGTTACTTTGTATACCACATATTTGACTAAGCAAATGCATTCAAATGGACATGTTTAAACAATTAAAAGGCATCTTTAAACAATTAAAAAATCTAGTATTATTTAGTTCAAATATATTTAAATTAAAAAATATATTACTAAGTGTATTTTATAACCGGGCAACGCCGGGTATCCTGATATATATTGCCCGGTTATGAAATACGCTTAGAAATATTTTTTAATTCGTGAAGATTTAGTATTTATTATCACGGAGGAATTTCTTTATTTAATATCATATTGTACCTAATATATAGTAATGATTTACAAAAGTCTAAAAACAATGACTTGGGTGTCATCAGTAAGAAACAAAACCAAAACGTTCTCGCCTTAGTTGCTACCGTTTAAATTATGCTGAGATAGATAATAAAAGTTTTAAAAATTAATGATTTCGAGCCATGAATGCATATTTGCGCATGCGCCGAAGTAATAGGTTTTATGAACTTATTATCCATGCTAAAGTCAGCTGTATTTTGTTTGAATTTTAAACCATTAGCAACTATTTTTATTAGCTAAAAACAAATCGCAATTAGTCCAAAGATTCATATTACCTATACAACAAATTTCAATTCTGTAAACCAAACATTTAGAGAGGAGTTTGGTAGAAACCCTTATGCACGCACACATACAAAATCACTTTATGTGTGTGTTTATATCTATATATATATATATGTGTGTGTGTGTGTGTGTGTGTGTGTGTGTGTGTGTGTGTGTGCATATACTAGAATTGTTTCATCTTAAATTGTACACAATGTAGAAAATATGCATAAATAGAACTGAGCGTAAAAGTTAAATGAAACGAATCATCTAATAAGGAACCATAGAAAATGGTTTCATATTAATAAATGAACGATCGTTTTCAAAGGGATATGCCAATTAGTTAATCTTCATGAAGTCACTTGTATGTCCATGTCTGAGTATATATATATATATATTACTAGAAGGTTGCCCGACGTTGCCCGACGTTGCCCGATCGTAAAATACACTTAAATATTATATTTTAATTTATGCAGATTACGTATTTATTTTTATCGATTGTTATATTCAAACTAATGTACACTAGTGAGATGAAAGCGAAAAATATATATGTGTGTGTGTGTGTGTGTGTGTTTGTGTTTGTGTGTGTGTGTGTGTTTGTGTTTGTGTGTGGGGGGGGTCTGTGTCTGTATGTGTGTAATTTATAGAGGTTAACACAGTGCAACAATGTAACGGTTAGACACGCACTGAATCAAACATATAACGGTGAAATAAGCAATGTAGATCTATCTTATAAGTTATAAAATCACTGTAAAATAAGTGAAATTAAATAAAAAATGAAAATAAATGAAATAATATAAAATACTAGCAGGCCGCCCGGCGTTGCCCGGTCGTAAAATACGCATGAACATTATATTTTAATTCATTAAGATTTCTTATTATTATAATCACTTTTCTATTGATTATTATTCAATATATAGTAATTATTTCAAAAGTTTTGTTTTTAAATATGACAGATACCCTTACCTAGAATCGAAACCAGACTATTTAGCCCTCAAGTTTTGGTCGTTATTAGTAATAAGAAACTATACAAAATGAATAAATAATTAATTAATGCTGGATTTTTCATAGGAATATGCAAATTAATTAACCTTCATGTAGTCGCTGCATATCCATGACTGAGTATATTAAATGGTTCGTTTTAATAATATTTAAATAGAAAAAGTAGGGTTTTATATTAATGTCAGAGCAAGAAACGAACTCAATTTCATAAGTATGTAGATCTTACATTATTAGGTTTTAAGAATAACAATAGATTTGGGGCCCCGTCGGTGGGGCATTAGAATACACCGACTGCCCCCCTGCAGAGGGTAAAAGTCCCTCAATGGGGGTCTTGGATATGACCGTAAACTATATCCAGTGGTGAGGCTCCAGCTTGTGGGCTTTGGGGAGTGTGGAGCCACCCTTTAATTATCATTGCTCCCAGGTCCACTCTGACCCGGAGTGGTAGTACCTGTTAGGGTCCCAACTATGGGTTAAATAGAAAATGACTTGAAAACAACAAATATATTCTATTAAAAAAATTTTCTTCGAAATCTTTAGATTCGGCATTAAATAACCCGAAAAGGGTTGATATGCCGTAAAACAAAAACAACCAACCAACCAACAATAGATTTTAAAACAAAATAATGATGCATTTGAATGAAAAACTACTTACGTTTACAACAACCCTTTCTATATACATGATTGAGCAAAAGTCGAACATATAAAAGAAGTTCTAGTTAGTAAATGAGAATTAAATAAATTCAGTATTGTGCGTCCAAAAATACGGTTCGATACTCAATTTTTCCAATCTTTCTTTATAACCTATATTTTTCTTATCGTGTATAATTCTTGGAATACTCCTCTATAATTTTCTTTTATATATCGTTTAGTTGGCAGAATCATTTTAGAGACGTAAATTAATAACAAAATAAAATCAATAACAAAATAAAATCAATAACAAAATAAAATTAATAACAAAATAAAATCAATAACAAAATAAAATCAATAACAAAATAAAATTAATAACAAAATAAAATCAATAACAAAATAAAATCAATAACAAAATAAAATTAATAACAAAATAAAATCAATAACAAAATAAAATCAATAACAAAATAAAATAAAAAGTGATAATAAAACGAAATTGGATTTTAAAATGTGTTTTTATGTTTTGAGTTGCAAAGAAAGGATATAAAAAGGAAAGAATAAAAGAAAAGGAAGAAAATAAAAAGGAAGGAAAGAAAGAAAGAAAAGAAATAAAAAGAAAATAAAAAGGAAGAAAAGAAATGAAAAAAAAACAAAGAAAGAAAAAATAAAACTGAAAAAATGAAAGACAGAAAATTAAACACGAAATAAAGAAGAAAAAGGAAATAATTTTAAAAAAATGAAAGAAGGAAAAGAAAACAGAAAAAATAAAAGAAAAAGTAAAAAAGACATACAAAATTTTAAAAACCTAAAGAAAAAAGAACGAAAATAAAAATTAAAGAAAGAATAAAGTGAAAAAAGAAAGGTTATAGGAAATCAGAAATTAGGGACTATAAATATGGCGTAAAAATGTTTGATAGATTTAGGATAAAAATGTTTGGAGAATTACGATTAGGTGAAAAGAATGAAAAGAGAAAGAGGAAAATATGAAGTAGACAGAAAAGGTAAAAAGAATGAGAAGAGAAAGAAGAAAATATGGTGGGGAGGAGGAAAAAAATTAACGGAGAAGAATTAGAAAGAAAAAAGAATATCAAGTGGAGAAAAGATAGCAAAACAAAAATGGCTGAATATATCGAAACAAAAAAAATCGGTTGAATATATTTTCTTGATGACTGGATAATTTTTTTTTTTTTTTGAATGATGAAAAGCGGAAGCAAATTGAATTAAATCGTGTCCAAAAAAAAATTAATTTTAAAACGAGGCTTGTTCCAAGTAATCAATAGCTAAACACATAAAGCGTTCAAGAGGAAATAAAAAATAAATAAACGCGAGACATAAAAAGCATGATTTTAATTGGTTGATGAAATGATAACATTTGTAAAGACATGGAAAAACTAATAAGTTTTTACGTAAAGATATTGGTTTTACAAGTATTAACTTTAATAAGAAAATGAATAAATGAATTTGTTAATAGATTAAACAAGATGAACAAGTACACAAAAATATTGTGAAAATAAATACCCAAAAATATTATTAATAATGATGTTTAGCGATTTGTTTCTTACCGTTCTATATTATGTATCACGCTGATTATTTTTTCACTCATATTCGTTTGTGTAATATCATTAAATAAACGTTTAATTTAATTTGTCTACGGGGATGGAAACATGTCTGTTATCTGTGTGTATGTGTGTTTGTATGTCTAGCTAAAAAAATTAAAAACTACAAAACCAAGACCCACAATTTGGTATATTCTTGATCAATGTTACACTCAATGACTAACATCTAAAATTAAGAAAAAGTTTTCATCCTCTGGGGGTCAACTGGGTCAGGTTTCGCCGAGGTTAGGGTTAGGGTTAGGGTTATGGGGTTCAGTTTTATTATCTACTAATATGGAAGTAAAATGCTGACTCATTCCTTGAAAAATCTATTCTATAAAACAGAGTTGCCTGTGAATATGTATGAGTGTCCAGTTAGAAGGGAATGTGCTGGGCGAATTGAGGAGAGACGTATAGAGAGAAATAGATTGTACTTTTGCCCCGATCAACGTCAGGTATCCCTGCTAGCGTGAATATAAAGGGGGTTTATTCTGTGTTTACTACAGTTTTACGATATATCCAAGCTTTAGAAATTAAGAAAAGTCAGTTAAAATTAAGAAATTAAGAAAAATTATTAATTTTTGGGGGGTCAACTGGACCAGATTTTGTCAGGGAAGGTTTTTCTGTATTATTATGTGCTAATTTGAAAACAAAATGCCGACTTTTCCTAAAGAAATCTATGATATGAAGAAGAGTTCTATGAGTGTACGTGTTCAACTAGAAAGGAATGGGCTGAGTGGAGGAGAAAGATGAGGTTGTGAAGATGAAAAGATTAAACAGATTAGTTCGAAGAGGTAGGAAGATAAAAGTTTTCATAGAAACATGTTACATTTTGCCCCGGACAACGCCGGGTAACTCCTGTATTTAATTATATAAATTAGAATTATTTTATGAGTTTATTATTGTTTACTGCAGATATATCCAATCTTCAGAAACACATTCTTGTCCCATTTATTTGTTTATAGTTGAACACTCTTTCAAATTAGCTGAGAATCTAATGTATACCAACAAACATTTTAAGTCGCTCACGAATTCAAACTATATATTAATAAGATGATACATCAATATTTCATTCTGAATAAAACATTTTATTTTCTTTAGTGTTGGTCTATGTTATTAATGTAATTCGCTTTAATTTTTTGGGTTTCATACTTTGTCCTAATCGATGTATTTTCCTCGAGGACGCCATCTTTTTTATTATCAATACATTTACATTAAAATTACCGCCAAATTTGCCATAAGCAGCAAAGGTCACTAACAATACTAACTACTGACAACATTGCATTATTGTATATGTTATTAAAAATTATACTTATATAATTTAATATTAAATATGTTATTTTCGCTATAAAATCAAACTTGCAAAAAAATTGTGAATCACTAGAAAGTACATTTATTGCAATAACATGCGAGGTCACAAGGTTTTAGAAAAAAAAATTATATCAACTACGTTAATTTTCTCCTTCTTTACTGCAATTCCATTCATTCACAGGCAACACCAATTAAAACAAATACATCAGGGACATTGCAAGGGCTCCCTCTAACGTGCTAGAAAATTACTCCATACACTAGAGAGTATCCTATAGTTTCATAAAACCACAGTTCGCCCATGCATAGAGTATTGTTGCCACATTTGGGCTGGTGCATCTGCCACTAATCTTTCATTCTTAGACAGGGTTAAAAGAAAAAAGTCTCAGATCCAAAATATGTGTGTGTGTGTGTGTGTGTGTGTGTGTGTGTGTGTGTGTGTGTGTGTGTGTGTGTGTGCGTGTGTGTGTGTGTGTGTGTGTGTGTGTGTGTGTGTGTATTAGTTTGCTTGAAGAATGATGTGACATGAATGGGTTGCTGGAGGGCTATAATAATGCATTTATTAAAACGGTCTATGTACTAAAATAAGTTCCAATGACAATATTAAAATAATTTTTCGTTGTTACATTTTGTTGGTGTCGAATGTTGTGTGTTAGATAGTGTGTCAGTCTTTCAGTCGAATCGGCTCGCATATTTGTTGTGTCACTTTCCCAAATAAGGTTCCGAATTCGATCAGTTATAAGTGTTGTCTAAATTTAATATGAATTTTATTTATTTATTTTTATTTCTATTTTTATTTCTTTATTTTTTCTCTTCTATTGTTATGACACAAGCCTTTCATATATGTATATGTATGTGTGCGAGTTTTATAGTAAATAGTAAAATCTATACTTAATATATTATATGTAAGTATAATATTGCATGTGTATAAATGAAATAATATAACTGATATATATATATATATATATATATATATATATATATATATATATATATATATATATATATATAAGCATAAGCCTGAAGAATCCTAGAGTGGATGGAACGCGGAATATTCAGTGTAGCTTAATCGCCATATATATTTTATAAATTACTAACTAGCTCTACCTACGTATTGAGCACTTTTGAAGTAAATACTTAAAGTTTACGCATAAATTTATACTTTTGTATATTAATTTTATGTGAGTAAATGAAGTAGTTTTATATATATATATATATATTTATATACACACATATATATATGTGTATGTAATATATATATACATTTAAATACATATATATATATATATACATATACATATATATATATATTTGTATGCATAAATTATGCATATATATGTGTGTGTATGTGTGTGTGTGTATGTGTGTGTGTGAATAATGAAGAAAAAGTGATTAAACATTTTTATTTTTACTAGTAGTATATAAAATAATAAAGGATTTCCTCTATAAAGTATACGATTTCGGCTCATTTGAAATTTCTTGACTATTTATGATTGTGTCCGCATTTGGTATTTATAGGTGTTAAATTTCCCTTAATTCTCGAGGCAATTGTTAATGCCCCGAAGGTAACGTCTTGGTAAATAGATTAAAAGGTGACTTTGTAGCTGGATTTGAATCTCCCGACCAGTAGAAACTGTCACTTCCTGCACTGATTATTGCGATTCCCTTCGAGGATAAAATGCGGAAGCCTCCGTGTAGCTTTACTGGTACGTTATTTAAAATGTGACAAAAGTAATAAAAGATATTAATACAATTTTTTGTTCTTAACATTTAATTTGGTTTTTATTTCCTATAAAATAAAGACAGTAATTGATAAATGCGATTATTCGATATTTTTTTAAAGTGTTTATAGTTAAGTAATTCGCAATTATAGTTTGAGTGTCGCCCACACTGAGGATTGACGCTTCAATCTGCAGAAGAGTGTAACTTACAACTTAATTTTATCAAGTACTTTTATTTGTGAAAAACGTTATGAAAATAACACTTTAGATAATAAATAATACCAATTAAAGAAACTAATCGGAGAGATTCACAACTTGATATCGAATTATTCAAATGATGCAGCAAAAACATTTGTCATTTTTTCAAATCAATATAATGAGATAATTCTTTTCCAGAAAATAATTTTAAGTAAAATAATCGATATTTTATAACTAGAATCAGATAGCCACGCATTCAATTTTGCTAGGCCTTAATTTAGCTTTTTTCCGTTAAAAATTTAAAATGGAATTTAAAAGAAAAGCGATAAATGTAATTCAACCAAATAATAAAAGTCCAGAAACTCTAAAAACCGTTTAATAATTTTAGAAATTAATAAAAAAAATCTCGTAAAGTGTGTGTATGTACAATCATATAGCGTTATTGTACTTATGATATATATTATTTATCATAGTATTAATAATTAAATAACATTCTTTATGTAGGATCAAATTGAATTTCGTTAACGTTTATATTTCTGATGAACTAAATGCAGTTTTAAATACATGTTCCTAAATAATCCGATACGACTAGAAAAATCAAAATGGTATTTTAAAGGATTCGATTATAAATAAATTCATCAACAAAAGTGTTTTTAATTCTCAACGTCCTCTTATATCGCAAAGTTCACAAAATTACATAATTTAATATGACTGCAGAATCATTAGGTATTTTTATCAATTTTTTATGCTTTGTGCGTTTTTTTTAATTAATGTTTAATTTACTCGTGGAATTATAATTTTATTAAAAGACTGTGACCATCCACTTTTGTACTTCGAATTCAGTTTATATATAGGGGGGAGGGTAAACCTGTGGCGCGCATTAGAGGTACCTGAATATATATATATATATATATATATATTTATGTGTGTGTGTGTGTGTGTGTGTGTGTGTGTGTGTGTGTGTGTGTGTGTGTGTGCGAGCGATTCCTTTCGAGGATAAAATTCGGAAGCCTCTCTGTAGCTTAACTGTCATAATATATTTTCATAACTTACTGCCTAGCTCTACTCACGTATTGAGCATTACCCAAGTAAATACTGCAAATCTAAACATAAAATCGTATGTTAATTTGTAGTAGTTTTTTTGTTTCATGTTTGATTTACAAGATAAGTTGTAGAAACAGTTATTAGTTCGCAACAATGTTTTTATTGTTGATATATTTAGGTTCTTATCTAGAATAATTTTTATACAGAATTAACGATGAACTGGTCCGTCAATAAAACCACCATTATAGCCATGTTCGTTTATCACAAGGTTTAATGAATATTTACACATTTAGTGATTTTGAGTTCCTATGTTAATGTATGCTTATTTTTTTTTTTTTCGTTTACTTTTTTTTATTTCAGTTGCAGACAAACCCGGAGTCACGTCGTAATGAATTAGACTCTATATTATTTTTTTTTTAATTTTTTTTATAAATTATTAATAAAATAAAGGAAACGTCTTTGCTGTTTATGAATGTCCAACGCGAACTAAAACCGCACGATATCATTGTAAAAGAAAAGACTTTAAACCCAACATTTTACTATAGAAAAGTTATGTTTCATTTTAGTATAAGTTTTTTTTTCAGGCAAACAGACGGATGCACAAAGGATGTCGGAAACATAAAAAATTCAAGATTGTTTTGAAAATTTCTGAATTAGATCAAACGATATAATAAATTATGAATTGAAAACCGAGCTTGTTTTTCATTTCTTTTAGTTGAAATAGAGATGGAAAAAGCCTGATGGATTGAACTCCGAGGAGATTTGCTGGCATTCAGATTCCATGGAACACCACCCTTTTTTCGGAAGATATGAGGACTCCAAATTGATAAGAAATGATGATGATGATGATGATGATGATGATGATGAAAAAGAAGTAAAAAAGAAGACGAAGAGGAAAAAGAACAACAACAACAACAACAAGATTTAAAAAAAAATGGATGTACTTGAAAAGCATATAACTTTTGATCTTGACAGGATGAGTTTATCAACGAAAGACTTTTGGTAAAGAACAAAAACTAAATTAATGTTGATGATTGAAAAAACATTGATCTCCTGATAGTGGCAGTAATAGAGAATTATTTGGGAGAATAAAGATAAGGCCAATATAATGTCTATGAATATGATGAATAATGGTGATAAAATGGAATCATCCAGGAACCAAAATAGAGTCCTGGGCACAGGAGGTCGTGACTTTTGCAATAACAACAAAAATGACTCCAGATTTTCAAAGAAAGAAAAAAAAGAAGACTGAGAAATGGACTTTGAGAATTAGTGTAAGAGAGAGACGGCGAAAAATGTGTTAGGCATAAAAACTTACACACACACACACACACACACACACACACACACACACATATATATATATATATATATATATATATATATATATATATATATATATATATATATATACGTAAACAAATTTGTAGTATTCCAAATTATACTGGGTTAATATAATTCAGTAATTGTTCATATACCAATAAATTTAAGCCAAAAAGGAAAGATGGCTTAAAAAGTAAGCTACAAAATTATCATATTTCATAATTGCGCATTCATATACTGTTTTAGCAAAAACCAAGACTTCAAGAAATACACTTTTTGTTTCTTGAAGTCTTGGTTTTGTTAAAACAGTGTATATATATATATATTTTCATTAATGCAGATTTCGGATTTATATTATATTGGACCCAATGTATAGTAACGATTCAAAAAGTTTTTTTAAAAAATGACTCGTGCGCCAGCACCGAGAATCGAAACCAAAACATTAACTTACGATTTGCTTCTTCCTTTGACGTTAATGCCTAAGCTATGAAAACATGTTTGCTGCACGGTTAAAAATTAAAACATGAACCAATAGCTATTACGTTACACATGCATATTTGTAATGCCGTCGTTCGGCCTTCACCTGGCAAATTCCATTTTTTTTTCACACTTTTGCATCGATTTTCCTCGCTTAAAACCCAAATATAAAATTTCACATAGGTTCAAATACCCTATATATAAAGTTTCATGTCTGTAAACCATAATCTGACAGAGGAGTTTGGTAGGCAACAATTTTCAACAAATATGTACAAAAATAGATATATAGAAAGAGGTTTGTGCTTACTATAACCTTTTTACGCAAATGTTACGCAAGTATAAATCATGTAGAATATCTGCATGACTATAATGACACGTAATAGTTAACTAAAGATGATCATCTAATAAGAAAACCGAAAAAACTATTAGTGAATTAATAAAAATGTATGTTTAAAAGAATATGAAAATTAGCTCAATCTTTGCAGATGAATGCAATTCCACGACCCATATATAACAAAGTTGTATTTTCTTTTTAAATAAATAGAAAAAAGGGTTTTTAATATATATATATATATATATATATATATACAAAAAAATTATAGGAATATAGATATATACTGTATATGTGTATATGTATGAGAGAGAGAGAGAGAGAGAGAGAGAGAGGGGGGGCATTAAAGAAAGAGCGAGAAAAACGACTGGAAATCAAAATGAATCACTTCTATTATGATTATCTCTTGATCCAATTAAGGCAATCATAAAAAGCCCGCGTTATTTTGTTCGCCTCACTAAATCAATAAGTAATTTATATAAGGAAAGTGAAATAGATTGGCTATCGTGGGACGATGTCGAGTAGCGGGACCAGGCAGATATGCTGCACTATGAAAGAACAGTGAGAGAGCAGGGGAATTTATTTTGACCCCCCGTCACCTCTCTCCTCTCACCCTTTCGACCGGCGTCATCACAATCACAGACCCCACAATTGGCCTAAGCATTCGTAAACTATCGAACACTACGCCACATTATTTCTTTGTGCCCGCCTTCCCCCTCGCATTAAAAATCCTTCCCTGAATGAACGATCAAGCGTTTTACGCGATTAGAGTCGAAGGTTGGCGCTGCGGAAGAGGTGAGCGTGGGGCGTTTACGGAGAACGGCAAACAATTTTTTCGTCACCCCTACTCTTACACCCGATCGCACCTCTCCAAAATCCATCGATCTTTCTATGCCCATAATTGAAAAACTATGAAAAATCAAGTGAATTAAAAGCAAACTATATTAAATGAAAGCATTTGAAACGCAATGAAAAGGCAAAGAATAGAAACGAATTGAGTGATTTGTTTTTTAGCAAGTACAGGCATCCATAAACAAAAAAGAATAAACGTTGTTTTGGCTCTTTTAATATTAACCCTAATTCACTCATCTGGAATTAATACCCGGATGAGAGGTGGCGGTGATGATGTGGACAGGATACCGTCGTTCACTGATTATTTGCATGCTGTGTTCAATTCAGAGCCACACCATCACTTGCATTAGGATTGTTACTAACGGCATTCACCGTAGGCGGGTTGAACCGGTTTCCTCTGTAGGAGGAAGTGTAACAAAGCGATGCGCTCTTCTCGTAATATAGCGCGTATGAACGCGTGCGAGAAAATAAACAGCAACCGTAGGAATAGCTGACTAGCGAAAACACTAACAGCAGCAGCAGTCTTAACATGTATGTATCTCCCCCCCCCACACACACACACAAAAGGAGAAAAAGGACAGCACGTGGTCCAGCAAAAAGAAAAGCGAGTGCAATCGGGGAAAATGTGCGTGTGAATACGAAGGCGAGAAAGTGATGACTATGGCCGGCGTGAGGTGGCGAGGAGAGAGACTTTTAAAAAGTACATGTTATATGGCGGAGCATTGCAAAACACGTGTATGCGAAAATACTTTTGAAAAATAATGAAATGTATTATTTTGGAAGAACCACGAATAAATGAATTTTCATTTGCACTTTTTAAAAAATGCCGAGTTGGTCGGATTTTTCTTTCTTTCTTTTTTTTTTGTTTTTTTTAAACGAAGTTTCAGACAACGTGTGGGTTCGAGAAGTTTGATAAAGTGTCATATAAAGGGAATAATAAATTGGTAGGCATACAGTCGCATGCATATCCTAGTCAGGGAAAATGACGAGGTTAGGTTTTTGCAATTGTTGCAGGGAGGTGTCGACGTCTAACTACATAAAGCGCTTGGTATTCCCAAAATCGTCAGCCATCCGTTACTGACCTAGGTCAATGTTGCTTAACTTCGGTAATCAAACGAGAACCCATATACCAACGCGATTATGTCATATCACCGCATGCCTATCTGTTATGAAGTTCGCAACGGAGAAACTAACGATCCAATCTTCCTGAAACATTTCTAGAAAAGATGTCATCCTTCGATAAAAAAATGAACTCTATGTTTTCTTGCTCATCTGGATACTTATTTGTTAAAAAAATATATGTTTTAAACGATTATTAAATATCGCAATACAGTTCCGCATCCTGATTCAAAATGTTTCTCATATTAAAGCACAATATTCATGAAATCTGTGTGTTTTCCTCTTTGTCTTTTTATCTGTCTTCCTGTCGGTTATAGATTCCCAGATTGCGAATACAACAGACATTTGTGATGATATGTAGCAGTGCGACACTAAAATGAATATAATGATGTATATTAAGATTATGGACATTATATTTTTATTAGTGATGGGACGATTCCAATATTTTTTCGATTCAGATATAATTACTGATTCCGTACTAAATTTACGATTCCGATACAATTACCGATTCCCATTCCGATTCTTTATGAATCTCTAAATATTTAACTGTAATGTTGCTAATTTTTTTTTTTTTTTTTTTTGCCGATTACCGAAAAAACACATGTAAAAATACATTTCTGATCTATAGATTTTAGTTTTACTATTAGTTAAAAATCAATAAATATTTGTTATTTTAACATTACTGTCAGCAGGTTTAGATTTTTTTTTAAACAAAATCTAATAAAAACAGCAGTAACAGATTAAAAGAATCGTTTTTGGCATCGAAAATAGACACAAAATTTTCCGATTCCTGTTAATCGTCTCAACACTAATTTTTATAGCTTGTTTTATATTTGTCTGTTTGTTTGTTTGTCTGTAGTGCAGAGATTCCCAGATTTCAAAGGACAACTGGTCTGAACAGTGATAATATCTGGTGGTGGGAGGTGACGGTGTTTAAGTGGTTAACGACACAAACTGACAACCTGGGTGTTCCAAGTTCGAATCCAGTTCGTTCTACAGAAACACTTTTACTTAAGAATGTCGGCAACCTTCACGCGGTCCTTCCCGTAAATAACCGATGTCTTTCTAGAAAGTACTGCTGGTTACCAATCTGTAACTACAATGAATAGTCGCAGGCTGTTTGCTGTGATTTGTGCTGATCAGATACTGTTCGGCGATGGTAGGGATTACAGATTCACAGATTCACAGATTGGTTGACATCTGTCTACTTCGCGAACCTTCGAAATTTAGAAGTAATATTGAAATCTTTAAACAGGGCAACGTAAATTAAATTCTATTTAATTAACTCACAAAGCATCCGTTCATCTCTTCCTTCCTCAGTCAGTGAAGGAAGAATTCTTTTGAACTGAGGCAACTTTTTAGTTTTGTCCGAATTCAAAATGCTCCTTTTGGGAACCTAAATTCATCCAAATTAAAAACTGACCTTGTGTTTAATTTTGCCCTTGTGGAAGGCAAAGAAATGAGAACCACGAAGGTCAAGTGATGTTGTTTATTTATGCTAATTATCTTCTCATCTTCATCTGGTAGGGCTCTTTGCTCTCTCTCTCTCTCTCTCTCTCTCTCTCTCTCTCTCTCTCTCTCTCTCTCTCTCTCTCTCTCTCTCTCCAGATTTGCCTGTCTTTCATCAGCTGCCTCAGATCTGCAGGATCACAGTTGACGTTAAGTGCAATTTGTTGGATGTACGTGGATCTAGGTCGTCCTATGCTCGTGCGCCCGTGCCGATGAGTCCACAGCAGCACATTTCTCACCAACAGTGACCAGCAAATAGTAGACGTCACTCCCTAATGGGAGTTGATATGGCAAGCAAGTTGCCATAAAAGTACTGTTTCGTGAGATGATCTTACCAAAATATATTTTACGCTGTTTGTAGCATATGGGTATACGTGCCGTCTAGCTCTCTTTCCGATCTTTTGGTGAGTGGCCAAGTTTTAGCACTGTAAACAGACTCCACCACTGTTCTGAAGGACTGCCTTTTCGGTTTGTCAGTTAGCTTTGAAGTTTATATTGACCACAGCTTATTCAATGCAGTCCATCCTTTTGAAATGCGAATTTCATGCTACTAAACGAAATGAAAACATTAATTTACGCATGCAAACCTGTCGCATCAAAGAGCTAAAGTGTCAATAAGTATATATTTAAGTTTATATCGAGCACGTTTCATTGGCTGGTTGGGCGGAGGAGCAGGACGTCTATAACGTTCTAAAGAGAATAACGTTCGGCCTGAATGCTTTGATAGAAACTCAGACGCGCAGTTATTTGTCATGTCTTCTATTGTTAAATATATGGCGATACAATGAACTTGTTAATCGAATTAGAGCGTTTCTTTTATTAAGCGACTCTATTATCGTCCTTTGTTTTGCTTTGTTTTGTTTGTTTTGTTTTTTTTTGTTTTTTTTTTGTTTTTTGTTGTTTTTTTTTTGGTTTTTTTTTTCTTGTTTTTTTTCCGGCGTCGTGTTGGCGGCGGCGTGTCTCTCAGCGTTTACGACTAATGAATTACGTCATTTTCAATTTCTGCTTTTTAATCTACTTTATTCTTGTGAACGAACTTCATGAAAGGCTTGGCCGATGTCGTCCGTTTCTCTCTTCTTTAGAAAATACAAACAAATAAATGAACATAAAATCGACGCAAATAAATTACAAAACGATCTAAATTGTTCAATCGGGATTATTTTTGAGTGAGTTTTTTTTTTAATAATAAAAATAAAATATGAAAAATCGTATTTCATGAATAAATTTAATTTATTGTCTATTTACTTTTATTTTTTACAGGCAAGTTATTGTGGTGTAGTGTTTAACGAAACGGGTTGCCGACCTGGTTGTTCAACGTTGGAATCCACAAAAATTAATTTAAGTTAGGATGTTGAAAACCTTCATAGGGTCCCTCCCGTAAGCACCCGATGTTTTCTATAAATAATTCTCACGGAAAAATCAATGCCAACAATAAAATCTAGGAATTCATAAGATACAATGATGGTTTCTTCAAATAAACACATCACAATATCTAATATATAAAAAAGACAGTCGAATTCTCGCACTGCAAACAATGATCCATATAGCATTTGCATTTGGCATATCAATATTTGATTTTGCTTAAACAATGAAATTTTAAGCTTGTGTTATTTACATAAAAATTAATTCCAATCGATTTCATCTGTTACATATTCTATCCGACTAAATAGTTCTTTTAGTAACAGACACTTCACAAGATTCACCGTTGATTTACAATGAATAATCATCTCTGTTGATGCTGATGACACTGCCATCTATGGCAATACTTCAAAGGCCGTAAACGATCAAGTTCTCTCTGACTTTCTCTTCTCTGGTTTTGAGCACGTGGTACAATGGGGAAAGACGTGGCTGGGTAATTTTAATGCAGCTAAACCCAAGCTTCTATCTTTACATCATCAACGCTGTGATCCCAGTTTTACATCATTTAAAATGAATGGCTCTCGTTTTGGGGAGACTCCATGTTTTGACAAGCATTTGGGTTTGCCTTTACTCCTGATCTGAAATGGAACATGTTCATCAAATCCGTTGCCAAGGTCGCTGGAAAAATGGTGGGATCATTCTACTGCTCGAGTAGATATCTAGCTGCTGATGCAATTCTCTACCTGTATAAAACCGAATATGTCCAAGGATGGAATACTATTGTTACATCTGAGCAGGATTTGCGAGAAGCAGTTTATCTTGCCTTAACAGAGTTAAAATAAACTCCGTAGCCTAGTGGTAGATGCCCTTTTCTTTTCCCTGCAATCTCTTTCCCTCAGAAGAGACATTGCAAGCCTGTCTCTGCTTTATCCTTATTTCCATAACAAATGGTCGTGTGAGCTCCAATCTATGGTCACCCGGCCTGATTTTCTAGAAAAAACACTTGTCCATCTGAAACCACTATCAATAATTTCCCCACTCTTTATCTGTGCCTAAATCTAAATGTAGATTCTATGAACAAAGCTTCTTTCTTAGAACTGAACGCCTGTGGAACTTTTTTCCGTTTCCCTGCTGGAAAAAATGTCCATAGGCGTGCAGTTGTAAGAAAGAAGCTTTGTTCATGGAATACCTGACTACAATATGGTTGTCTTCAAGTCCAACGTAAACAAGTTCTTGATGAGCTGCCCTCTTAAGTAATCCTATTTACCAAATTTCCACTACTAACAATTACTACGACATTGTCCCATTGACTACTGTACATTCATTAACCCGTATCCTCGAGTGGGCTCTGGACCTTGATAAGTGGTGACTCCTTTGTAAAAACAAAATCCCATAGAAGCGCTCCGTTCGTGGAAATTGCTAAATTAAAATAGCATCCTAATTCATTAAGTTTTTAATCGAAACTTCAGTCAGCGAGGAGAAACACTTTCCATTCATTTATGTATCACTTATGGACTCTTTCAAACTTATTACGAAAAAAAAAGTCAAGTATTTCTGGTTGATTCGTATTCAAGTTAATCACTGTCGCTCGAGTTTTTAATTTTATTTTTGTTTAACTCATTCAGTTGCAAACCACCATTCTTATGAAATTATCTATATAGATTTTAAGAAAAAGAATTCAATGAAGAATTACATGAACAATATTTTCTGTTTTTGCTAAATTCTAGCAGACATCATACAAAATTATTCCATTTCTTTGTTGCTAAAATTAAACGATATTTTCAATTATAAAACCATTTGCGCCTGTGTTTCTTGATGTTTATATGCTGTACAATAAAGATAAAAGGAAATTACTTTTAGCTGCAAAGAAACTTCAACATTTCTTGAAGTGACTATTCATGTTATTATACATTTTTATATAAAATCCTTATATATATATATATATATATATATATATATATATATATATACGATCATGACTATTGAACTTATATTATTTTTTAATCATTACACAAAAGATATAAGAAAAGTTGGGAAAATAAAGAACGTCTAATTAAACATAAGCTTTTTGTTATTTTTTGTTTAAATGAAAAAAATGCTGTTTAAATACAAATATATATATGTGTGTGTGTGTGTGTATACACACACACACACACACATATATATATATATATATATATATATATATATATATATATATATATATATATATATATATATATATATTAAAGTTAAGACGACTAATCGTTATCGGTAATGTGAAAAATCGGAAATTTAGTGGGTATTGGAATCGGGAAAAATTAGCCTAATTTCCAATGCTAAAAGCCATTATTTTGATTGTTTATTTGTTTGTTTTTGTTTCAAATTTAATATTCTATGGCTGATAATGAAAAATAAAACATTTATTATTTTTAAAACTACAAGTAAAATTAATGTAATTAATGCAAAACATGTAATTCCTATGGTTGCAAATATGTATGCATATATCAGATGGGATTTTTTACGGTAATCGAAAAACATAAT
>NC_136483.1:12420400-12432900 GCF_053919585.1 Euprymna scolopes | reverse complement strand
CACTGTCCGTCCGACATCAGTACGTCTGTCACACGTAAGTTTGAATTGACATATTTAAGAATATTTTATGCGTTCATGTTTTCTTTCTTTTTTTTGCATTTATTGCATTGTTATTTTGCATTGCGATTTTATTTCTGTTAGATGGAGATTTTTGCATAAATGTTAAAATACTACATGCAATATGTAATTCAAGCAAACTAAATATCTTAGGTTTATTAAAATAGTTTCAAACGTTCTTGATAATGAGTTAATTAATTTATTTTTATTAACACTTATATTTTTATTCATGTTCTAATCGATGGCGTAAATCATAAATCTATAACGTAATTGTTTCATTAAGGTAATATTTTAAGGTCTATTTATTAGAAAGTAATCCTCAGAGTAATTATCTCAAGGTATCGGTTTCGATTTCTGATTATGGCATCTGTTGGAGATTTATGTATAATTTATGCAATATTCTAGACTTCTAAAAGTAGTTAAGATATTTCGAAATCTATTTGTTTTGCTTAAGAAAATGTGAGTGACGAAACAGCTGTGACTGTGGCAAACCACGAGGGGCAAAATCTCTGTTTATGAATATTTTTTTGCTTCCCCACGAAGGCAAAATAGGACACAAGGTAGTTTCATTTTTTACGTGGGAGAAACCATATGTGTGTGTGTGTGTGTGTGTGTGTGTGTGTGTGTGTGTGTGTGTGTGGTTTTCTCTCACTATATATATATATATATATATATATATATATATATATATATATATATACTAGCAGGCCGCCCAGCATTGCCCGGTATTAAGTACGCTTATACATGATATTTTGATTCATGCAGATTTCGTATTTATTATTATATTATATCGGACCCAATATATAGTAATGGTTTAAACAGTTTTTAAAAAAAAAATAACTCGTGCGCAACCACCGAGAATCGAAACCAAAACGTTTAGCTTACGTTTTTCTTTGACATTAATGCATGAGCTATGAAGACATGCTTGCTGTAGAGCTAAAAATAAAAACATAAACCAATAGCTATTACGTTACGCATGCATATTCGTTATGCCGTCGTTCAACCTTCATCTGGCAAATTTCATTTTTTTTAACTTTCGCTCTTTTGCATCGATTTTTTCTTGGCTAAAACCGAAATATTAAGTTTTAAATATCCTATATATTAAGTTTTGAATATCCTATATATTAAGTTTTAAATATCCTATATATTAAGTTTTAAATATCCTATATATTAAGTTTAATGTCTACAGACCAAAAACTGGCAGAGGAATCTGATTGGTAAAATATTTTAAACAAATATACATAAATATACAGAAATATACAGAAATATATAAAAAGGGGTTTACTATAATCTTTTTACGCAAATATTACGCAAGTATAAATCATGTAGAATGTCTGCATAAATATAATTACACGTAATAGTTAAGTAAAGATGATCATCCCATCATAAAACCGATAAAACTAAAAGGGAATTAATTAAAATGAAATGAATGTTTAAAAGAATATGCAAATTAGCTAAATCATTTGCCGATGAATGCAATTCCACGACTGATATATTACAAAGTTGTTTTCTTTTAAATAAATAGAAAAAAACTTTTTAATGAGAATATTAATACAAAAATATATTTAGTATAGATTTTATCTATGTTAAAAAATTTGTTGTGAAACTTCAATGTATGTTATTAACATCTGTATGTATCTATGTTTGTAATGTGAATTTCTTTTGATTGTTTTATACAAACTTGTGCATGACACTAACACTTAACTCAATCATTTGAATTTGAAGTTATCTTTTTTATTTTATTATTATTATTATTATTATTATTGTTATTATTATTGTTATTATTATTATTATTGTTATTATTATTATTATTGTTATTATTATTATTATCATTATTGTTATTATTGTTGTTATTATTATTGTTGTTATTATTATTATTATTGTTATTATTATTGTTATTATTATTATTGTTATTATTGTTATTATTATTGTTATTATTATTATTATTATTGTTATTGTTATTGTTATTATTATTATTATTATTGTTGTTGTTATTATTATTGTTATTATTATTATTATTATTATTATTATTATTGTTATTATTGGTATTATTATTGTTATTATTATTGTTATTGTTATTATTATTATTGTTGTTATTGTTATTATTGTTGTTATTATTATTGTTATTGTTGTTGTTATTATTATTGTTATTGTTGTTGTAATTATTATTATAATTATTATTAATATTATTATTATTATTATTATTATTATTATTAAAATCTGCATTTGTTATTAAATTCTTTATTATTTCAACTCTAATACTTAAGCGTGATTATATGTAATTTTTTATTACTAGTTTTATTTTTTGTTATCATTTTCTCCGATTATTATTTAATGATTATTATTTAATGATTATTATTACCCCATGGGAGTTTTTACACGGGCTATCATCAGAGAATTGATGTATTCTACGGAGTCTGAATGATAAATTTCTTCTTCTTTTATTTATTTATTTATTATTATTATTATTATTATTATTATTATTATTATTATTATTATTATTATTATTATCAACTCACTAAGAGAAGTCACACAGGCCATCATCAAAAACTTTTCTTTGAGAACGACTTGTGGTGTTTTCTGGAGTCTGGGTGATAACAAGTCTCTCCAGGTTTTCAGTACTCTCCCCCTCTTTCAATAACCTTTGCAAAAAAAATTGCATTGTCACAACAGCCGCTTTCCATTTATCATTTCTCGTTGGCAGTAACCATTAATCTTCATTGGAATTTGGGTGGCAAAAATCTCTTTGCACTCACCCAGCGGAGGTCTGACGAGTGCTTTCTCTTCTCGATTTTTCCACCCTCCTTGACCCTCCTCATTTATTTGCTGTGGTGTCAGTTTACGGTGACACACACACACACACACACACACACACACACACACACACACACTAACAATCTTTTTCAATTATACAGTTTCAGTTTCCATTATTCGATATGATGTTCTATTGTGTTTTAGCTCAGTTTGTGTCTGTAGTTAATGTATTAGTTTCCGCATTCAAGGATTTTCCTTAATATTTCTGCAGTTTTCATAATTGTAATCGGTTGTACTTTCTTAGCCATCCATAGCATCTCTACTATTAGTGGTGTTAGCTTGACGTTAAGCTCTCTGGCCAGTTCCGTGTATTTGCTCTGCTTCTCCGTCTCCTTGGTCTCCTTCACCCTGTGATATGCTTGAACGGCAACATCTACAATCTGACAGGACTTTTTCTTCTTGTTAACTATTATCATAATTATCATTATCATTATTAGTAGTAGTGTTAATAGTAGTAGTATTTTATATTATTACGATTATATGATTTGACTTTATTTTAGATGACCTGCATTTTTTATAAAAATATTTTATTTTTGTAAGTTTTGATATTTCTATATTTTCATGGCATTTCTTTTAAATGCTTTTCCTTTTAAAATTAATTGTTTGTAATTAATCTCTGCAATTTGTCCTCATGTTTTCCACTTTGTATTTGGTAATGTAAAAATTTTCACTGTTTGTTTAAATAATATATTTCCATAATATATAACAATTTACAATTATAACAATTTATCAAAGTCGATTATTTTACTTCTTCTTTAACTTATAGTCTTGATTGGTTGCATAATCATTTGATATCGTCACTTAGGTTTTAATCTTATATTTAAATAATACTTATGATTGCCTGATATGGCTCATATAACATTTCTCTTAGTAGATTATCTTTATAGCATATAACATTGATTTGCTATATAATCTTTTTGTTTCCGCACTTTTGTGTGTAAATCTTATATTAAAAATTTTCGTTGGCTGTTAATGATTAGAGTATATTTAAATAAACGTCTCAGAAACGATCGTATGCCGATTTGATCGTAATGTTGATTTTTCGGTTCGAAAATAAATAATATTTCCATAAATTATTTTAATATATATATATATATATATATATATATATATATATATATATATATATATATATATATATATTACACGGTGGTCATCACTTATCAAGGCCTGGAAGCCACTCAGGGATAAGG
Source organism: Euprymna scolopes (assembly GCF_053919585.1). Classification (NCBI taxonomy): domain Eukaryota; kingdom Metazoa; phylum Mollusca; class Cephalopoda; order Sepiida; family Sepiolidae; genus Euprymna; species Euprymna scolopes. The sequence continues at coordinate 12,428,836 of NC_136483.1, read as the reverse complement.
GTTATTTATATATATATAATATTTTATAACTTAATTTTCAGTATTTAGTACAACAGTGCTCAATTCGTGAGTAAAGAACTATAAAAGTTATATATATATATATATATATATATATATATATATATATATATATATATCAAAATCCATAGGCGAATAGAAACATAGATTAATGAATCGTGTGGTATATGTGGCTTTCATAATTAATTTTATATTTTCTTTGTGTGTGTTAAATAGGAAAATTATTTGGAATTAGATCAAATAGTTGCTAATGACTTTTCCTCTGAGGAGATGAGTCTACACCAGAAAACCATGGGTTAAGAAAAAAACTTTGACTTGTATTCTTTTATTCAAACAATAAATTTCTATTCTGAAAAATTATATTTTTCTGAATGTAATTTAAACAAGAATCAATATATATATATATATATATATATATATATATATATATATATATATATATATATATATATATATATATTGGGACAATTAATGGGAATCGGCATCGGGAATCGGAAAAATCGACAAATTTGGGGGTATCGGAACCGGTATCGGAATCGGAAAAATTGGTGTCTATTTTCCGATGCCAAAATGATTCTTTTGTCTTTTTTATTTTATTTTGTTTAAAGCAAAATCTTCCAATGTTGGTAATAATGATAAAATAATGAATATTTATTAATTTTAAAATGCCAGTGAAGCTAAAATCGAATGATCATCCTCCACAATTGCAAGTTTACGTTTATGAAAATATTTGCATTTGTTTTTTACAGAAATTGGAGAAAATAACAACTACAACAAATATTTAGACATTTATAAAGAATTGGAAAAATATTTGAATCGTCCCATCACTAATACATATATATGTGTGTGTATAGGAAATAACACACACACACACACACATAAATACGTGTGTGAATGAAAGGATTGGTATGAATAAAGGCTAAAATATAATTGAATAAGCATATTTGTCCCATGTACATACATATACACACACACACACACGTATTTATGTGTGTGTGTATATGTATGTACATGGGACAAATATGCTTATTCAATTATATTTTAGCCTTTATTCATACCAATCCTTTCATTCATGAAGCTCGATGTAACTACAGAGCATATACAAATAAATGACAAAAGTCTATATTCCAAATTTCAAGATGTTGTCCATCTTAACGTTTATTTCTTTCAGCATGTTAACATGTTCAATTCTTGACAGCACCTGTTTTGTAGCGCAGTATCATCAACTCAAAGATGACGTAAATATCACAAAACACAATTGCAATTGCCGATTTTTTCGGATCTATGTAATCATGCCCATATTCTTTATATTTTCTTTTAAAGTTAACGAATTCTTATTCTTCTAATGAGTTAAGCCGGAAATGATTCAAACATTGACATAATAATTATATGAATGGTTCTGCGCTACGAAACAGGTGCTGTTAAAAATTGAACATTTTAACATACTGAAAAAACAGTAAAATGGACTATATTTGGAATGTATACTTTTTGAAGAAAGCAGGCCCACAACAATCTGAAGCGAGAGCTTCGCAAAGGTTTAATTGATGGTCTTAACCATGACACACGGAGTTGGAAATGCAACACTTGTGAACGAGTGCTTTTGTTAAAAGCTGGCTACGTCAATCACCTTAAGTCGCACAAATCGGACTAATAGATGCACAGGTCACTTTGCATCTATTAGTCCGAACCAAACGATCTGTTTAACACACAGCAAAGTTTGCAAGTCAACTGCTGGTTTGAGGAGAAATGTGATTGTTCAGAGGAAGTCAACTCGATGGAAATTGCTCAATCTGTACTTCACATCTGCTTCAAGATGTGCAAATCTGCGGCGGGGGTGCAGTTTATCATCTGAAATGGCATGAACGACAAGATTGGGAGAACTCAATGTGACGGCAGTCATCTGGAAAGATGCAGCAATCATATATATATATATATATATATATATATATATATATATATATATATATATATATATATATAACTGGTCATTACGAAATGGATGACCATTTGAGACTTCCAAGTGCAGTATGTGCTCTCCGCTTATCTTGGCATTGTTTTCAGTCGTCTCGGACTTCCCCTTGCCACTGGACTTAAACAGTGCCGATTGAGGAGAGGTGTGATTGGTAATTGCGCAAACCTTGCCTCGCAATTACACGCGTAGATGCCCCTTCAAGAGGTATCCTTCGTCTTTCAAGACTGAAAGGAGGCATCAATATATATATATATATATATATTCAGATATGTATGTATGTGTACATAAGTGTTTAATTCAATGAAACCGTTTATTAAAATATCTTGTTCTGATGGATCACAATAGAAAACGTCGCAGCCTTCATATGGAAACACATACCTAGATGAATATCGCACTATTTTTATTATTGATTTCAAATTCAAAAATCAAAAATCTGCCCCTTCTTACGCACCATAAATAAATACGAGCTGATAATAATCTTTTGAATTCCGAGACGTTTCTCTTAGATTTGATTTAAAGTGAAATTTATTTGCAACTGTCAGTTGGGAGTCTCGTTTACACCATTTGTTATCAGAAGGGGAAATAAATCAAACAAAATGAAGATGAATGACTAATTGGTCCGCGCGTTCAAAGGCGGGATAAATTATAACGAATGATGTAAAAAAAAAAGAGAAAATGAATCGAAACAGAAAAGCAATAAAATTAAGGAAAAATCAAATAAAATGTTATAAATATTATATATATATATATATATATATATATATATATATATATATATACAAATGTATGTATCTATATGTATGCATGTTTTATATATATATATATATATATACAAATGTATGTATCTATATGTATGCATGTTTTATATATATATATATATATATATATATATATATACATATAGATACATACATTGATCGGTTCATATATATATATATATATATATATATATATATATATATATATATATATATATATATATATATATATGAACCGATCAATTTCTCAGCAAATTAAAACATAATTAGAAATTAAATTAAACCAATAATCATAAAAATATCAAATTCCGCGAATATAAGTATGTACTTATTAACACACATGAACACAAACACATACACACACACTACATACATACTTACGTATCTGTGAGCGCAAGCGCGTGTGTATATAATTGAAATATATACCGCAGGTTCCCTCTTAATATAACTTAATATATTATTTTATATGTGTGTGTGTGTGTGTGTGTGTGTGTGTGTGTGTGTGTGTGTGTGTGTGTACATATACATGTATGTGTGTGTCTGTGTGTGTGTAAGTTTGAAAAGCCGAGAGCAATGTGAAAAGACAGGAACAGCAAAAGAAAATGAAGAAAAAAAAACAACAAACGAATAGACAGGTATGTTCGAGTAGAGAAATGTTTATTCATTTATCTTTCCACAATGTCTCTACTCGAACATACTCGTCTATTTGTTTGTTTGTTTTTCTTTCATTTCCTTTTGCTGGTCCAGTCTTTCCACATTGCACTCGGCTTTTAAAACTTTCACATATGCCTTTACCAGCAATGCTTCAAGCAAACTACCATTTACTTTAAGATGATCATAATTTAAGATGATCATAAAAATATATAAGAATTCTTTAAATGAGATTTTTCGATATAATATAAATACAAAGAGCTTGATGTATTGAATCTCCTTATTTCAAATTGATCAATGAATCTCTATGCATTAGTATAGACGAATAATGATAACAGTAATGATAATGATAATGATAATATTAACAATAATTATAATAATAAGGAAATAATAGTAGGAATGATGATGATGATGATGATGATGATGATGATGATGATGATGATGATGATAGTAAGAATAATAATAATTATAATAAAGCTGATAAAAGTAATAATAATAATAATAATAATAATAATAATAATAATAATAATAGTAATAATAATAATAATAATAACAACAACAACAACAACAAAAAGAGAAGATAATAACAAAGATAAGGCTATGGTGTCCACATGTTTAGTAAGATTATTTCGAATTGAAAGTAAGTTATTATAGCTGATTCTAAGGAGCCTATTAATACATCAAAGGATCCAGTTTGAATACTTTTGATTCATTACTTTTTGCTGATTGATTTAAATGGTTGTTCTACAAGTTTCTAAAAATATTTCTAAAATCTTGTGAAATATCTGAAATGAAACTGGCGAATTAAATGGCACTTTAACAAATTTCTTTTGATACACCCACACGCCCATCCACCCACACACTCCTACACACACACGCATATATATATATATATATATATATATATATATATATATATAGAGAGAGAGAGAGAGAGAGAGAGAGAGAGGGAGAGAGAGAGAGAGAGAGAGAGGAGAATGTACAGAGATCTTTTAAAGGAAAATTGACCAGAATACTTTATTTTCGAAGTGAGATTCTAGTACAGGCATGATATTAATAGCTAACTTTGCATTTCATAACAGGAATAGGATCTATTAACAAAGTCTGTTAGTAGTTTGGTTATGAAAGTAAAGTTTAATTCCTAATATATTATCTGTACTTATATGTGTGTATGCGCGCGTGTGTGTGTGTGTGTGCGTGTGTGTGCGTGTGTGTGTGTGTATGCGCGTGCTGCACGTATCTAGCAATGATTGTTTGCCTTTCCGCGATGTAGCTTCGCCCGATTCAATCATAAATTGGCGCGTTCATTCGCTCGTTGTAAATTTGCGCGTTCTTTTTTTGGCGGTAGAAAAAAGCGATGCGCAGTTGATACGGCCGTAATGAAATGATTGATGTTGATCTGTGATGCGATTTGAGACGCTTGGAAGTAAATAACTGATATGAGGGGGGTAGGATGAAAAGTGGGGAATGAAGAAGGGAAAAGGGAATATGGAAAAGGATACAGGAGAAAAATTGTAGATGGATTATGAATATAGAAAAGGGGACGGCGACGAAATGGACGTCGAGAACAGAAAAAGAGAGATTGATAAAGAGGGGAAGAGAGAAGAAGGGATGAGGACAGACAGATTGACAGAGATGAAAACAGTGAGAGTTCTTTCTTTTTTTACTTTAGGTTTTATTTCTTTTCTATTTACCTTTATCTAAGGTTAGATATAAGGAAAGGAAAAAGGATAAAAATGAAAGAAAAGAAAAAGTAAGAAAACAGAAAACAGTCAAAGGTGGTTTGTAAACAATGAAAAAAGTTGGTAAAATAGAGATAAATAGCAAAGATAAAAAAGTAAAAAAATAAGAGAGGAAGAAAAACAGAAACAAAAAATGTGCAAGAAAACATGAAATGGAAATAAATAAACGAATAAAACATAAAAAGAGAATTTTTTTAAAGTACAAAGACTGAATGTAAAAAACATTTTTTTAAATGATACAAAAAAATAACGTGAAAGGAAAAGAACGCTCGGAAGAAAGAAAGGAAGCAAAAGAAAAAAAAGAAAAAATGATAACAACTAAACTAAAAAAAAAAGGAAGAAGAAAAAGTGCAAACAGTAAAGAAAATATAGAAGAGGAAACCAAAAGAAATGATGAAAACTGAAATAAAAGAAGAAAAATCAGAAAAAAATGAATGAAAACGAAAAATGAATGAAAGGTAAAATGCTGCAAAAATGACAGTTTAAAAGAAGGAAAAGTAAAGTCAGTAAGACATGGAAAATCACAATTAAATTTAATTAAATTTAATCGTGATTTTCCATGTCTTACTGACTTTAGCAAATAAGCTGTAAACCATTATAACTATTTGCTAACATTTTCTCCTCTGAAGAGATGATAGACATCGAAATCCTATAGGATAAGGATTTAAAATATTTCTAATGTATTCTTTTTCTTACATAGAATAATAAAAATCTTTTGATCTGAAATTCAAACGTTTCACGTCATAAATTTTTATATTCATTCAATGACTAAAAATGTTATATATATATATATATATATATATATATATATATATATATATATATATAACCAGATACGTGTTTCGTCATCTACACGACTCATCAGTGTGTCTAAGCATTCGAATCCGGAGCACAAATACTAATCAACCATTGCTCGTTCGGAGTGAGCAAACAAAACAACGACTAAACGCATGCGAAATATGGTAGTTAAATGAATTTTTTTTTTTTTTTACAGTTTTTGGCGTATACACCAATACTTTCTGTAAAAAGAATCGAGTGTTTTTAATTATTAGTATCGTACTAATAATTAAAAACACTCGATTCTTTTTACAGAAAGTATTGGTGTATACGCCAAGCGCGAAACTATTATTTTCTCTACGACAGTGCTCCATTCACGGAGGAGCTTTCAATATATATACATACTATATAGGTACCTACAGACACGCATTTCGCCGCCACCGGTATTCACCAGTGCACCATTGCAGTTAGGCGAACTGTATACTTATACGATATATATATATATATATATATATATATATATATATATATATATATATATATATATATATATAAGTTTTAATTTCTTGTCCAGTAGGTTACTACACTGATGATTGCGAAAACATGAAACATTAGTGTCTGTAAGTATAAAAATAATTATGATTTTTTTTATAATTATAACCTTTTTAAGAATATTAAAGTTGTGTACTGTATGGGAAATAAAAACAAATAAGCAACCAACTAGCGTTACGCAGTGTTTTTGACTTCCACTCATTTGATTCTACTCGACTCTTTACTGTTGTGCATGCATTTGGCATTTATAGGTGTTAAATTTCCCTTATTTTTCGTAGCAATTGTAAGTGGCCTGGAGGTTACGTCTTAGCAAATGAAGTCGCAGGTGACTTTGTATTTGCGTTCGAATCTCCCGATCAGTAGGAGTACTTCATGCACTGATGATTGCGAAAGTATGAAACATTAGTGTCTGTAAGTATAAAATAATAATTATTATTCATTCATATATATATATATATATATATATATATATATATATATATATATATATATATATATATATATATATATATATATATATATACCAGGCCGCCGGTGTTCTCCAGTCGTAAGATACGCTTAAATACATTTTTACATTTTAATTCGTGCAGATTCCGTATTTATTATTACAGAGCCAATAATTTATTATTATATTGTACCCAAAATATAGTAATGCTTTCAGAAGTTTCAAAAATATGACTTGAGTGCAATCGGCTAAAACTAAAAACAAAACATATAAGCTTCCAGCCTTATTCGTTACTATACTCATATGAAAACTTAAAAAAATAACCTTGTTTAATCTACAAATGTATATTTGCGCAGGGATATAAGCGCACGTTAAATCAATATACGTCTATCACATTCCAAAACTACTCGAATTTGTTCTACATTTCAAAATCTCTTACATATAAAGTTTCAAATCTGTAGACTAACAATTGACAGACTAGCTTGGTAAAGACCGTTTCTCATACAGACAGACAAGGTGACTTACTCACATATTAGGCACTGCTTAAATAAATACTGAAAATCGATACATCAAATATTATATCTCCTTATGACATTTTATGTGAATACGCGAAATAATAATGTGTGTGTGTGAGGAAGAGAGATCAATACATGACTGGAATAGATCGAATCTAAAATCTGAATAAAGAGATATAAAGAAAGTAAGAAAAATAAATCTCGGTGGTGAGTGGGTGGGTCTAAAGCTGTGTTCACCTTCCTACTCTGAAGCGATCAAATTGAATCTTGCCGTCGCTTAACAAGATGATCGCCTCTTCCTAATCGACAAGATTACTCGGCCAACGTTTATCGTTCCGTTACGCGACATGGTTTATTCATGGGATAATACCCGTGCGCCATCGAGATGACAGGCTCGCCGGTAAGCTGGTATTTATCTGTCGAAGTCGGCGATGGGAGAGATTGGTCCGGGGAGAATGGAAATGTCGGAAGGCGAGGATGGAAAGGAAAACAAAAGGGTCGGTGCAGGGGGGGGGGGGTACGTAAAAAGCGAAATAAAATAGAACTAGCTGAAGTACTCGTTCCCGATGCGATTCTACAAATCTTTTGTTTTTCGTCCCCAACTCAACGGGAAAGATACGTTTTTGTATTTTAAATTGTTATAAAAAACGCTCAATGTTTATAATCAGTCACGTGCTGTTTTATTTAATACCTTTCCAGGAAGTTAGGTACAAGGTTGGTGTTGGCTTAATGAAAGTGTTTCTGAGGATCGAACTGGATTCGAACTTGGCACAACCATGCTTTCAATCTGTGTCGTTAACCACTTAGCGATCGTCATCCTTATTACTACACATCACTTCGTATCAGATATGAAGAAGAACACAATAGCATTATTCATGCATAGAACGTTCGAAATATCTGTGAACGCACCAACAATCATAATTGTATACAGTTCAATCCCATCACAACAATTAAAACCATTAGAATATGCAGTCTTGATTAATTTGATAAAATTGGAAATTCAAAC
>NC_136483.1:12392900-12415400 GCF_053919585.1 Euprymna scolopes | reverse complement strand
ACTATTTTTAAGATCGAATTTTTTCGATTTTCAATACTTATCGGATGAATTTTTTGTGCAAAACATATCTAAGAACACTACCAGACATATAAATTAGCTTTGTGTGAAATTTGAAAAAGTCGACCACTTAAGCTTGCGTGTATAGATCATGATGTTATAATCATAAGATCACTCTAGCCGTCTTGACATTTATATAAATGTTGATTTCAACTATCTTTCTCGTTGTTAGCATTGACTGTGTGATTTGTTCCTTTCTAATCGAGTCAGAGATGGATTCGTGGCCGATTTCGAATCTCCCGGCCGGCTATAATCGCAACTCCCTACACTGATGATTCCCGAAAGGATGAAACACTAGTGTGTATATATATATATATATATATATATATATATATATATATATATATATATATATATATATATATATAACGTTTTGAAATTTTTATTTTTAGTTTTTCTTTTTCTTTTCACAAAAGGTTTAATACTCATTTTATTTTTTATTCAAAAATGCATGCATGCAAGGTCTGACGAGGCTGTTAGGTCGTAAACACGATCCAACATCCGAAACATATGTAACCAAACATATAAAACGGTAATAAAAGAAATAAAACATATATATATATATATATATATATATATATATATATATATATATATATATATAGAGAGAGAGAGAGAGAGAGAGAGAGATGGATAGAGAAAAATTGTTTTGCTTGTTTGTTGTATGGCATTCACTTTAGGCAGGCCGAACTGGCTTCCTTCGAAGGAGAAAGTTTCAAGCGAATATTAAATCCACAGGTGGTATAGATAGATAGATAGATAGATAGATAGATAGATAGAATGGTAGATAGATAGATAGATAGATAGATAGATAGATAGATAGATAGATAGATAGATTTTTATACTTTTTATATTCTTAAGATTACCATTGGCGAAATAAGCATGAACAATACTCAGGGTTAATAACTTCATTATTTCGTTTCGCGCACCATTAATTCTCCAACTTATTAAGTGTTTAATGGCGAATCACCTTAAGCGACTGAAGATTAAGAAGTTTTTTTAAAGAAAATCCGGGGATCTTGGAATAAAGCTGTTTGTATCTTTAATAATCCGAAATGTTGATGCGTTGTAAACTCAAAGAATTTCTTATCTTTTATTCTTTATATTTAAGTTATTTCTTAGTTTTCATTCGTTTTTATATTTGTAAGACATTTTGCTTTTATATTTGTAAGACATTTTGCTTTTATATTTGTAAGACATTTTGTTTTTATATTTGTAAGACATTTCGTTTTTATATTTGTAAGACATTTCGTTTTTATATCTTAAGACATTTTGTTTTTATGTTTGTAAGACATTTTGTTTTTATATTTGTAAGACATTTTGTTTTTATGTTTTCCATCTTTTTTCACATCTTATATTTTTCTTTCTTTTTTCTTTTTATTTCTTTCCTTATTTTTTCTTAGTATTTATTTAATTTACTACACTCTTTTTTCTCCTATTTCCTTCATATTTTAAAAACTACATTAAAAACTGTATTTTCTTTTTCTGTTTCATTTATTCTTTCTTCTCATTTTTTTATTTCTCTTTCTTTCGTCTTTCCTTTCTATTTTTTTACACTTTAATTTACGTTAATTTGTTTATTTTTCCTTTTATTTACTTATTTATTCCTTTCTTCTTATTTTCTTTCAAAAATAAAAAAAAATATATATTTGTTGTCAGTTTTCTGGGTTTTTTTTCTATTTTTATCCTTTTTTTCTTTTGTCTTTCTTTCTTTCTTTTAGACTTCGTTAGTTTTTATTATTTCTCTGCTTTTTCCTATTATCTTCTTACACTTTTCTTTAGCTTCTTTCTCTCTTTCTTTTGAAATAAAAAACATATCAGTTTTCCTTTTCTTTTTTTTCTATTTCGACGTCTCTTTTTTTCTTTTTTTCCTTTTCTTTTTTTGAACATTGTTAACTTCGCCTCCCTTTCTCCATCTTTTAAACAAACTTAATTTACTTTTAAAGAACGCCATCTTTTCTTGATCACAATTAACTTTTACTAAATACAGGGTCTCTGAAAATGTTCTCACGCTTTAACTATTATCAGCGTTGTCTAGACCATGATGATCATCAATTTGCACATTTGCGAACATGATTCGTCAATAACATTTGTCTTATGTATTTCGAAGCTATTGCATTTCACTTTATATCCACAAATAAAGATTTTATTGCCATTTGAAGTGTGAGTACATTTCTACATTTTTGAGACACACTGTATTATCGAAGATTAAATATCGATGCCTCCATTCAGTTTCGAAAGACAAAGGATACCCCCTGTAAGGGCAGCTGCGAATGTAATTGTGAGGCAAGGGTTGCACAATCTCAACCATACCTCTCCTGAATCGGCAATGCCGAGATAAGCGGAGAACACATACAGCACCTGAAAGTCCCAAATGGTCGCCCATATAGTACTGTGCAGGTCATATCGTTGCTTAACTGCGGTGATCCAGTGAGAACTGGTATGTCAACGTGATTATGCTGTATACATAATACATATACGAAGATTAAATAATTTACATAAAAATCACATGTTACTAGCTCGTCTACCCGGCGTTGTCCGACTGTCAAATACCACAACAATTTCACTTATTATTTTCTTGAAGTTTGCTTTTGTTTGTAACATGTGTTCTAAAACAATTGTTCATTTTTTTGTTTTTTAATTTGATTTCTAATTTTTAAAACAATTGTTCATTTTTTTTTGTTTTTTAATTTGATTTCTAATTTTTAAAACAATTGTTCATTTTTTGTTTTTTACTTTGATTTCTAATTTTAAAAACAATTATTCATTTTTTTGTTTTTAATTTGATTTCTGTTCATTTTTGTTGTTTTTTAATTTGATTTCTAATTTTTAAAACAATTGTTCATTTTTTGTTTTTTTAATTTGACTTCTAATTTTTAAAACAATTGTTCATTTTTTGTTTTTTAATTTGATTTCTAATTTTTAAAACAATTGTTCATTTTTTGTGTTTTAATTTGATTTCTAATTTTTAAAACAATTGTTCATTTTTTGTTTTTTAATTTGATTTCTAATTTTTAAAACAATTGTTCATTTTTTGTTTTTTAATTTGATTTCTAATTTTTAAAACAATTGTTCATTTTTTGTTTTTTAATTTGATTTCTAATTTTTAAAACAATTGTTCATTTTTTGTTTTTTAATTTGATTTCTAATTTTTAAAACAATTGTTCATTTTTTGTTTTTTAATTTGATTTCTAATTTTTAAAACAATTGTTCATTTTTTGTTTTTTAATTTGATTTCTAATTTTTAAAACAATTGTTCATTTTTTGTTTTTTAATTTGATTTCTAATTTTTAAAACAATCGTTAATTTTTTATTTTTTTATTTGATTTCTAATTTTTAAAACAATTGTTCATTTTTTATTTTTTTAATTTGTCTTCTAATTTTTAAAACAATCGTTAATTTTTTATTTTTTTATTTGATTTCTAATTTTTAAAACAATTGTTCATTTTTATTTTTTTAATATTATCTCTTTTTTACAACAATTGTTCATTTATTTATTTTTTTATTTAATTTTAAAACAATTGTTCATTATTTGTTTTGTTTTTTAATTTGATTTCCAATTTTGAAACAATTGTTCATTTTTTTTATTTTTAATATGATTTCTAATTTTTAAAACAATTGTTCATTTTTTTATTTTTAATTTAATTTCTAATTTTTAAAACAATTGTTCATTATTTTTTTTGTTTTTTTAAATTCGATTTCTAATTTTTAAAACAATTGTTTCATATTTATTTTTTTTAATATGATTTCTAATTTTTAAAACAATTGTTCATTTTTTGTTTTTTAATTTGATTTCTAATTTTTAAAACAATTGTTCATTTTTATTTTTTTTTAATATGATTTCTATTTTTTAAAACAACTGTTCATTTTTTTATTATTTAATTTCTAATTTTTAAAACAATTGTTCATTATTTTTTGTTTTTTAATTTAATTTCTAATTTTAAAACAATTGTTCATTATTTTTTTGTTTTTTAATTTGATTTCTAATTTTTAAAACAATTGTTCATTATTTTTTTGTTTTTTAATTTAATTTCTAATTTTTAATAAATTTTGATTTTAACCTTATTTGCTTTCAAATTTATGGCCAATCCTTCACTATTTCCTAAAAGAATATGTATTCATTTTAATTATTTAAAAAAACGGTCCTTGCGTAAATTAGTGATCCTTTAAACAAACGCATTTCAGGTGAAAACATTATTACGTACTTAAGTGTCATGTCGAAATTAATATATATTCCAAAACTTTAGAAAGATGATTCAGTAGATATGCTATATATATATATTTTTAATAATAAACAAAAAAAATTACGTTCTTTAAAAATGTGATTTAATATGGCGGACCCTTAATTTAAGTCAGTTTAAGTGGAAGGAGATAAAGCAGCTTTTCATACTGAATCGGTCGCACACCTCTTCTACGTTAAAACATACGATAAAACTCGATATTTCGATAAATTCTATTTTTATTGCAATTGTTTTTCTACTGGATCATTTTTCGTAATTTTTGGATTTTATACTAAATTTAACATGACACGTAAGTACGTAATAATGTTTCCACCTGAAATGTGTATATTTAAAATATCACAAATCTACACAAGCACAAAAACAATAAAACGTATGCTATACACAATGTGTGCACATACGTCATAATCACATTGACACACCAGTTCTCGTTCAATTATGGAAGTTAAGCAATGCTGAATCTGATCGGTAACAGATGGGTTACCATTTGGGAATACCATGCGCTGTATGTGGGAGGGCGTCTCTACTACAACTTCCAAAACCTAATGTCGTCATCTCCCTTGATCGGGATATATATGCGAGTTAGACCGCTTGTGAATTTGATATTCCCTTGATATTTTCTCCTTCGGAGGAAGCCGGTTAAACCCACCTATGGCGAATGCTGCTAACATATATACACAATGTGTTGATACTGATTTGATCTTATCGGCCATTTCTGTACTAATACCGTTAAGCGGTATGAATCCGTAATTTACCCCCTACTATGTGCAAATAGAACATTGTATTGTATTAATAATAAAGTATAGGTGTTGCATTTCGGCATTAACCGCATAAAAGTGGTTGATATGCCGTAAAACAAACAACTCTTTCGCACTCGGGCATTGCGGATTAATATGCAATAAATGTTTTGGTATTACAAGATTCAAGAGGTTGATATACCGTGAGAGAAAATAATCAGTCACGTGACAGATATGCTTCAAATCGACAACAACCTATTCTTCTCGGGTGATATTTTTAAACTTTTAATTTAAAACGATTGTTTGTTTTTTGTTGTTGTTTTTTTTTTTTTTTTTTTCTATTGTCATATTCGTGTTTGATTATTTAATTTACGTAAGTTTCTACACCACGTGTGTGTGTGTTGTTGTTGTTGTTGTTGTTGTTGTTGTTGTTGTTAACAAAATGGGAAAATCAATGAAAGTGTCTAAAAGCACAATAAAGGTAATTAAATTTCTTTTGTGATTGTCCAATGAGATTTATTGTGTGATAATTAGCTGTCATCGTCGGAAACGCCCACTTAAGTTTCTTTTAATTGCCTGGAAATTAATTGGCGTTTCTCTCCGCCCAGATTTTTTTTTTTTAATAATGTATTATGAACAGCTTTACATAACTATTTGATAAATAATTTGTGACAATAGCGATGCATTATGTGATAGGTTTATTAAAGAGTTAAGGAACGTGTTCCTTATTTTAGAATGAGAACTGAATCTGCAAACTATAGTTATGAACGTGCCATGTCTATAAAAAGGAACGAAAACACGCAGGAATAAAAGCAAATACGGATGTAAGATCACAACATCAGTGCGAGTGATAAACGAGCTTTTGACATTAATGCCTATAAATCAGTTACAGTATCTTCACCGGATATATGTTGCCATTAATAGACCGCCCGGCGTTGCCCAGTCGTAAAAAAACGCTTAAATATTATCTTTTAATCCCTGCAGATTTCGTATGTATTATTATAGAGCCAAGTCTCTATCAATTATTATATTAGACCTGATATATAATGATTTCAAACGTAAAAAATAACTTGTATGCCATCAGTTAGGATGGAAACCAAAACACAATGCTATCTAACCTTGTCCGTAAGCATATGACCTAAATGCATACGTACTTAAAACTGAAGAAAATAAATTTAAAAAAAAAAACGTTGTCTAACCTATAACTTTTAATCAAAAAAACGGGTATAGTCGGCTTACGCCAGGCCAAGGTCAATGTTTTTGAATTTTAATTTTTATCCTCTTTGCAACAATTTTTGCCAGTTAAAAAACAAATCTTAAGTGTGCTCAAATACGCTATATATATAATTTCAATTCTGTAGACCAAATATTCGGAGAGGAGTTTGGTAGAAACTTTTCGCACACACACCAACAATATCTTAAATTCTATGCAATTATGCAGAATGTGGAAACTATGCATTAATAGGCTTGAATGTGATAGTGCAATAAAACTAATCGTCCTATAAGAAATCATAAAATATGAATCATTAACGAACGTCTTTCATAGAACATGCAAATTAGTTAATCTTCATGAAGTCGCTCGCAAATCCATGACTGGGTATGTTAGGAAGCTCGTTTTAGTAATTTTTAAATGGAAAAAGTAGACTTTTAATAATAATGTCAGAGGGGGAAAATCTCAATTTTATAGATAGATAGATAGATAGATAGATAGATAGATAGATAACCAGTCTCATTTAATAGCTGTTTTCGTGAGAAATGATTACCTCCTCACGGTAATTGCACTTAAGTTAACATTATAGATACTAATTTTATAATCCGCCTCCTTAAGCATAGCATTATTAGCTGGGGCATCAGGTGTTACTTGGAAATAAATGCAAAACGTGTTCAATATACGTTTCTTATTTAAAATAGTTTAAAATGTAAATATAAAAAAATGTATTCTGTTATTCTTGATGTTCAATGACTTTATTTTTATTGCAAATTCTCGAAATTCAAGTAATTTCATTGGATACTAATTATCATCATTGGATTCCTAAAAAAACTTGCTCAATAAAAATTGTTTAATGTATCTATACTCCTATAAATTTATTTATTTTTGTGTGTGTGTTGATATTTATATTAAAACCCCTCTTTTCTATTTATTTAAAAAGAAAATACAACTTTGTTATATATGGGTCGCGGAAATTGCATTCACCAGCAAAAGATCTAGCTAATTTGCATATTCTTTTAAACATTCATTTTAATTAATTCCCTAATAGTTTTTTCGGTTTTCTTATGGGATGATCATCTTTAGTTAACTATTACGTGCAATTATATTCATGCAGATATTCTACATGATTTATACTTGCGTAATATTTGATCTTGATATAATTATTTATTTTCAATTACAGCCTAAGCGCAAAATGCAATATTCTTACTTCCTGTTGTTGAATACTCTCTGATTGTTTACCGTTTATGCCCGCTGACTTGGCATTTCTAGATATTTAATTTCCCTCAATTCTTATATAAATTTCTGGCAGCCTGAAGGTAGAATGTTAGCCTACGGAGTCAAGGGTGACTTTGTGACTTGATTTGAATCTCCCGAATAGTAATGATTACTACTTCACTACACTGATGATTGCGTAAGTATGCAACACTATTATCCGTATGTATAATTGTTAATGTTTATAAAAAAATCTCGATATATATATATATACATATATATATATATATATATATATATATATATATATATATATATATATATATATATATATATATATCGAGATTTTCGTTATTATGGGATCGCACCCCTCCCCTGACATCATTCACTCTTTCTTCCCATCATAACGAACATTTCTGTAAAAGTCTGAGGAAGCTACAGACGGCCAAAAAAACGGCCGGGTAGCTGAAACAATAATGTAATTTAACAGAAAGATACGGTAATAAAAAATAAAACGCATATTTGCTCTACAACAGTATTGAGCACTTTCTTCAGTTTTTATTAATTACCATTTCTACTATATATATATATATATATATATATATATATATATATATATATATATATATATATATATATATATATATATATATCCTGTCTAGCAGGGTGTGGTCACTGTTTAGATATATACATGTCTATTTGGGGTATTGAAGGTTCATCACTTTCTTATCATTGCAAGATCGAATTATCAGCACCGTTCAATGATTGAAAAGTTCAAGAAAAATTGGGGGCCGTATGCTCAGACCGATGAAACTTTGATACACCGAACAGAGACTGTAATGTCTAGTTTTTTAATCCAATATTTTATATTAGCTCTCCTGCCAACTACGAGTGGACAATGAGACAACAGCGTGTTGATTAGTAACGATGGTGGAAATTGGATAGAATTTGATTATTTAAGGGGACGATTCAACAAAAATTTGTTTACATTGGATTTGAAAGCGACTATGTTGTATTCATCTTGGATGCAGCTGTGCTACACAGATGGATAGTCCTAGGAAAGAAACTTTTTTCATGGAAGCTCCCTATGCTTTTAGGTGCACAGAAGAAGAAATAGAAGTTACTCAACTATGAAAGCTACGCATTTTATATCACACACCATATTTCCGGAACCAATGCCAGTAAATCATACATTTTTAAAAGAAACAATACCTCAAAAAATAAACTAATTCTCACCGCCACAACAAAAAAATAATTATTAATACAAAAATTAAAAAAAACTTTTACAACTACTAGAAGCAATAAATCTTACAGAATAACAAATCTATTTCTCTTTCTGAATAACATGCTTGATATGATTAATTACTATCTATCACAACAAACATATCCAATTATTTCTTTATGCATGTATAATATTTAAATGAAAAATAAAGTAATAACACAATAATACAATCCGTCAAGAGCGATTCGTAAGCAATTTGGAAATAATGGCTTTATTAATACATCGACTGCACCTGAAAATTAAAATATTTGTTTGAAAGAAGGGTTTGCAACCAGAACACCTGTATATTAGAATCCTCTCTCTCATTCTCTCTCTCGCACTCTCTCTTTCTTTTCATCTCTCTCTCTCTCTTTACAAACACGCATACGCGTGTGTGTGTGTGTGTGTGTGTGTGTGTGTGTGTGTGTGTGTGTGTGTGTGTGTGTGTGTGTGTGTGTGTGTGTTAAAGTGCATCCGATAATGAGATCCCTGATTTGGGAGTTTGGTGGAGTGAAGAGTCATTGTTTAGTTGGCATTACTCCCAGGTCGATTCTGACCCGGGATGGTAGTATCTGTCAGAATTGCATATAAAGATTAAATAGAATGTATTAATTGCAGACTATTAGTTAAAAATATAAACTTACAAAACAAGAGATTTCTATACAATATACTAGCATTTCAGCTCGGCGTTGCCCGGGTGTTTGGACGTGTATGTTGAGCAAAAAAAAAAAAAGTGATAGTAGGAAGGCAGGCTCGAACCCGTACGGCAAAGGAGGAAAAGAAAGGGGAAAAACCTAACGTTTATGCTGTTACGACCACCGCCAAACCGGACACGACATTTTTTTAAAATTAAGGCTAGACAATCTAAAGGAGAGGATAACTTTCAAAAATATCGGCGAAAAAAGTGACCCTCACCGTAGAAAAGTGCCTAGTTGAAGGCGAAGATATTAATGTTTTTAGCCAATTTTTCGATATTTGTCGTATGAAAGGTCGAACTTTAAAACGATACTAATATTGGTAAAATTCGTCGCCTCTATTGAAAGTTTAAGGCAGACATGCAAACATACATACATACATAAATACATACATACATTTATATATTGGTAACTAAAAATTTTCAACCCAAACTGATGAAAAAGTTTGCCCTATCTCTGAATACTCTTTATGTAAAATTTCAAATATTTAGACCAGAAATTGTCTGAGTAATTTGGAAGAGACCGCAGAGGTCGATTTTTTTTAACTTTTACACCTATTATGATCCCTTAAAATTTATTGTTTTGGGCTCAAATCAAGTTATTAAGTTAGATCCATGTCCAAAGAACGTATATCTAAAATTTCAAGTGCGTAAAACCAAAATTGTCGGAGGAGTTTGGTAGAGTTCTCAAAGGTCAAATCGTTGAACTTTGACGCCTTAATCGCCAAATTTCTGGCCAAAAACCGATGACATCGATTTTCCCAAATCTCAGTAACCTGTATATCAAATTTCGAGTCTGTAGACTAAAAATTGACAGAGTTATTGAGTAGGGAAATGTACACAGGCACACAGATACACAGACACTTTCACTTATATATATATATATATATATATATATATATATATATATATATATATATATATAAAATGAAACTGAAAAATAAATTCCCGATAGTAAGGTAAACCTACCCGGTCAGGAGTAGCAAGCAATAGAATAAAATAACCCTTTCCCTTAATCCTCATTCTGTAACCTTTATTGACTTGATAATGGCCTAAAGTTCCAATGTACTCTTAATTTATTCTATATATATATATATATATATATATATATATATATATATATATATATATATATTGAGCTTCATAAATTAAGAAATAGTATATAAAAGAGTTAAATATATGTGAAATTATCATATTTCCAGAGAAATATATATATATATATATATATATATATATATATATATATATATATATATATATATATATATATATATATATATATATTACTATAATGATGTTAAATGCCTACAGACCCTGGTATTTTATCCTTTCGGGAATAATCAGTATAGGGTGTCACGATTATTGTCGGGGTCGGGAGATTCGAACCCGACTACGAAGCCATCTCTAACTATATTAGCAAGGAACAGACCACACGACCTACTTTAACCGCGAGAAATATTCTTGAAATTAAACATTTATTTTTGAATGTCGTAATATCCGTCCAGAATGATCTAATGGTTAAAACATCATGATCTGCCCATGCGAGCTTGAAACGCCAACTTTCACTTCAACTTTAAAAACAACAATAAAAACCAAGTTCTTAAACGGGCTGACATAATTATTGCTATAATCATTTTTAAATACCTACAGATACTTGTGTTTTATCTTCTCAGGAATCATCAGTGCAGGGTGTCACATTTACTGGCAGTCGGGAGATTTGAATCCGGTAGCAAGGGATTAATCACACACACACACACACACACACACACACACACACACACACACACACACATATATATAGTTTATTAAATATTTAAGAATACTAACAAAACACTTAAAGTAAAGCGTGTTTTCAACATGCCATATTAACTAGATGGAGATGGGGGAGACTAGCTAATCCCGAAAATGTGTATAAACAGGCTAACAACATGTAACGCGAAGTCTTTGAAATAAGCTTTTAGAATCACACGAAATAGAAGTACAAAATAAATTTGTTTGTGACGTAGACGTTACCATCCAATGCCCTTGATACCGACGAAAGTTCCATTCACATCATGCACAGTCATCTGCATGCACATGAGAGAAAAAAGTAAATATTTGGGAGATGGGCACCTCACCTTATTGTTAGCGAGCGAATCGACGGAAAGAGATTCGAAATGAAGTGTATGGATATTATTAAACAAATTACTTTTTCTTTCTCATCAAAATTTTCTTAGCGTCTATCTATTAAATCCATTGCCTTTTCTGCTTCTCGTAAAGTCTGTTCACTATCTTGGTCCAAACACTTTCTCCCACCTGAGGTTACTCTCTATCTCTGCAAATCTACTGTACGGATTACTGTTGTCGTATTTCGGCTGGTGAATCTCTGCCCCATTTAGATATTCAATATATGCAGAAAATGTGCAGAAATGTATCTGTAATGTGATTGGACTTATTTTTTCTTTTCACTGCAACCCCTCTCTCACAGACGTGATGTTGCTAGTCTCAGTCTTTTCTACAAATACTATCATAGCATGTGCTCCTCAGAATCGCCTAATTCATTCTCTGCTTCCTTTGTTCCAGCTCGTTTGACTCATTGGTCTAGTGGTCTCCACGAATTCGTTGTTTTAATACCTCATCGTAATTTCTATTCGAATCGTTTCTTTCCAATAACCGCAATTTTGTGGAACTCTCTTCCTGCTCACTGTTTTCCTTCTGCCTACAACTTTGGTCTTTTCAAGACTAAGGTTAATAGGCATCTCATGTCTTTGCAATAATCATTATTCATTCTTGTTAGTTTCTTACATCAAGTGGCTTCACGCCTAGTCTCTGGCGATTTCCATAAAAACTCATAATATTCCAATTTTTAAATCTCTCTCTCTCTCTCTCTCTCTCTCTCTCTCGCAGTGTGCTTTTTCATGAAATTTCACAAATATTTTTCTGTGTTATCTATAATCGTTAAGGCTATGTAGAGATAGAAATTTACGTATTAGCTACTGTACTATTTACAAAAAAAATTATTATTAATAATAATAATAATAATAATAATAATAATAATAATAATAAAAAGGTCAAGATAATACCAATAATAGTGAGAGCACTAGGAACAGTTCCGAAAAAAAATTGAAAAAAGAATTAAAGTAATCGGAATCAGATAGATGGATGGTAAGGCACAACGGATAACAGTAATGAAAATGTCTGAAAGATTAAAGAAAACCCTTGAATGCAGAAACTAATATGCATGAACTACAAGCGCTTGGCCGGACATAGAAACTGCTACAGAAGTGAAACAGAAAGAAACACCACGTGGAATCAAAAATACTGAAACTGTATAATTGTAAGTTAAATCGACACATGCGCACGCGCGCGCACACACACTAAAAGTGTCGGCATTAACCACACCAAATAGTCGTGGAGAGTCAAGGAAGATAGAAAGACCGACGAGAGGAATCATTAACCAGACCCCCACTGGTTGAGTTTGAAGAGGACTGAGACCTTGAGGATTGGGGCTTATTGCGACTCAAATTCCAGTGAAAAACAAGTTATAGAAATAGGTGAAGCGTACTAGAAATCTAGGGAGACTTGTTATCACTCAGACTCCAGGGAAAATCACAGGTTGGCTTCAATAAGAAATCTTTCATGATGGCCTGTGTACAGACTACTTGTGAATAATAATAATAACAATAATAATAATAATACACATGCATATGATGATATCAGTCTGGATGATACCATACAAAACTGACATAAAGGGTCACAGGGTATGAAAACACAGAGGAAGAATAGCACTGATCAGACCTCGATTGAAAAGGTACGACGAGTACTAGATCGTAGTGAAGTTAATTGTCACTCAAATTCCGAAGAAAACTGGCTGTTGCTAGTGAGAATTCAATGATAAACCGCTATTGTGATAACGCAAAGTGATTTTGTTATTGAAAGAGAGGTGGATCTGGGGAGAGTTGTTGTCACTTAGACTCCAGGGAACACCACTGATTTATGTCAGTGAACCATCACTGACACTGACTCGTGTGAAAGTGAGTAAATGATGCTGATCACGTATACCTTCTCGACTAGGGGAACACTTGACTTTTTTACCTTAAAAATCATTCACTTCAGTAACGTTTAAAATTGACAGCAAAAATATCCCGTAATTCACTTATATTGGAATTATTTTTACTTCAGTCGAAGTTATCGAAAATGAAGGGGGGGGCTCCTTCTTGGAGCTAACACATGATATCTCTGTCAGATGCATAGATATTCGAATATTCCATTGCAGTTCTCTTTTATCTCTCAAACGTTGAGTTAATCAAGAAGTTAGAATTATTAGTTTTTCTCTCACTTATTCACTAGTTAACAGCGTTATAGAGTATCTTTTCTTTTGGTCTCTTGGTCTTACTGGAATCCAGGACAAGAATTCATCTATTCTGGTGGGGTGTCCTATTTAGAGTTGTAAAGTTAAGGTAACATCGCTTAGAAAAGCTGCTTACTGCCTCGCATAAGACCGTGCGGGTTAGCTATAGCGATGAGATCTTATTTGGGCCATGGATACTATATTATTTTGAATATTTAGTCAGGGTTTACTTGTAAGGGAAATATCCCTATATCGGTTTTTCCTGAAAAACCTCTGTAGAGAGAGATCTTAGACACTCAGGGATAGTGCTTAGTAGGCATTCAAGTTCTCTCCAGTAGAAGTTTGAAGTGGAAAATACGCATTGAAAATTTATTTAAGAAAAATTAAAATTTATCGTGTTATGGGGAACATACAAGCATGTAAATTGTGTTATAATGACTTTCATCTTTTGACCATTTCTATCTCTTTTATTAATTTGCTTTTATTAATTCTCTTTTATTAATTTGCTTTTATTAATTTGCTTTTATTAATAAAAACAAATTGACAATTTTGATAAACAACCACACATGATATATCTTTTCTCAAAATATCGCAACGAAAAAGACACTTGTTAAAAAGTTTATTATTTTTATAAAAAACACATTTTTCATTAAAGCAAGAAGGCTGCTCGAATTTTAAAAAGTAAAAAGTAAAATAGCAATTATAATTGACAGGCTTTTCCATAAAACTATATTTTGAATTTTTCCAATGTTAAGAAATTCATCATTTTTTGGTAGTGAACATTATGTAAATTTCGTATTCATTATTTTAGAACCAATTCTCTATTGATTGTTATATTTTATCTAATAGTAATAATTTCAAAAGTTATGAAAAACACATGACATGGGTACCATCAGCAAGAATCGATGCCAAAACGTATAACACTCCAACCTTAGCCATTATTTAGCACTCCAGAGTCGTTATCGTCAGATTAATATGAACAGTTAAAAATCTAACGACTTTAGCTATGAATGTGTTTTCCGGGGGGGGATATGCCCAGGAGTAACAGCTTGAGTAGACTTACTTCTGGCAAGGTAAACATTTTTTTTAATTTTAACCCACTTAGCACCTATTTTTACCTGCTAAAACGGATCGAATTTGTTCCACATGTCCAAATCCCCTATATATTAAGTTTCAAACATTAAGAGAGGAGTTTGGTAGAGACTTTCCACACAGAGATACAATATCACTTATATATATATATATATATATATATATATATATATATATATATATATATATATATATATATAGTCATCGACATACAATCTGGTTTCATTGGATCACAACTCATCGGTGCCGCTAGACTAGCACCTCTCCCAAGCCGAGGATTGAACTTGGAACCATCGCGTTGACAGTCAGCAGTTCTACCGATCGACCCACGGGAGCGGCGCCTGTAAATTATCTCGCCAAATGTTTATTTAAACATGTGTCCACCACTTTTACAGTGCTCTCTCTCTATATATATATATATGCGTTTGGTAGAACTTTATCATAAATTCTACGCAACTATACAAAATGCAGAAAATGACTAAATTAAACGGAGCTTAATAGTTCAATGAAACTAATCATTCAGTAAAAAGCCATTAAAAATTAGAAATCCATTAATGATCTTTCCTTTTTCAAAGAAATATGCAAATTAGTTAGCCTTCATGAAGTATATATCCATATCGCAGCAGATTTTAATTAATGCAGATTTCGTATTTATTATTATAGAATCAATACTTTTATTGATTATTATATTGTACCCAATGTGTCCTTCCGGCGTTGCTCAGAGTTTTGTTTGGTGAATTCTTAGGACAATAAAATATCAGTAAACAATAAAATCTTGAAAAATTCAGAAATTCGTATTTTATACTTTATTTCAAAATCAAAAGTTTGTCAGACACCCGCTTATTTAAAATTTGTGTAGCATTCTGCAGAATGGATGACTTGTGCCCATCCCCATGACAGGACTTTAGTCTGTCACCAGATTGACCCCCTCCCCAGCATCATGTCTATGCACCTCTATGTTTGATTACAACACCTGATATTCTAAAAATCACTGATCTAATTATTAACCAAGTTTAATTTTATAAATAAATAAATAGAATTAGTGCTTCGACGTAATTTTGTTGTAAGATTAATTAGTTAACTAGCAGAGGTACATGGATTTGTTCAAGGTATAACTATGTCAATAAAATATTAATTAATAACAAAAAATTAATAAATAATTCACAAAATTCAGTAGTAAAAAGGTGTTATTTTTTTTCTCATCCTGAAAGAAAAGCCAGAGAAAATAATTTTGTCAATTTTTATGATTAATTTAAAACAAAAAATCGTTACAATTTTCACATGAAACAATTGATAAAACCATCGGAATTTCGATAATTAACGGCCAATTCTCATCAGATGTCGCAAACAAGAAATTCAACATCTGAATACATGTCAGGGCGTATTTCTGGCTAAATATTTTTAAATGGTAATGCTTCTTGACAATGCATGAGGCCACTTGATGCAAAAATATAAAAATATCACTTCAAGGTCGAAAACTAGCCAACGCTAAATGCTATAATAGATGGATTCCAACCCAGAAAACAGCAATTACCATCCCCAGATTTGTCAGAAACATCGCTCACAGTTTTGGTTGCATATACGCTTTAGCTGAAAAAATAACAGGGGTTTCCTTAAATTATAAGAGAAATAAATTATAATGCTTTAAAATCGTACTAAGATTTCCGTATGAACCTATTCATTTCAAATACACCATTAGTTTTGCTCAAAGATCTAACTGGCAATTAATACCAAAACAGATAGCCACATACATATACGCAGATATATTTACTTTGTATATAGATAATAATATAGATAATGATATAGATAATGATATAGATAATAATATAGTTAATAATATAGATAATGATATAGATAATAATATAGATAATGATATAGATAATAATATAGATGATAATATAGATAATAATATAAATAATAATATAAATAATAATATAGATAATCATATAGATAATAATATAAATAATATAGATAATCATATAAATAATAATATAGATAATCATATAGATAATAATATAAATAATAATATAAATAATAATATAGATAATAATATAGATAATCATATAGATAATAATATAGATAATCATATAGATAATGATATAGATAATAATATAGATAATCATATAGATAATGATATAGATAATAATATAGATAATAATATAGATAATAATATAGATAATCATATAGATAATGATATAGATAATAATATAGATAATAATATAGATAATAATATAGATAATGATATAGATAATGATATAGATAATAATATAGATAATAATATAGATAATAATATAGATAATGATATAGATAATGATATAGATAATAATATAGATAATAATATAGATAATAATATAGATGATAATAATATAGATAATCATATAGATAATCATATAGATAATAATATAGATAATCATATAGATAATAATATAGATAATAATATAGATAATGATATAGATAATAATATAGATAATAATATAGATAATCATATAGATAATAATATAGATAATAATATAGATAATAATATAGATAATCATATAGATAATAATATAGATAATAATATAGATAATGATATAGTTATCACTAAGTACTTATATAATTTGCACGTGTATTGCTGATCAGGTTGCGCATCTCGGACGAACAAACTTTGGAGAGCTACAAACTGATCAGAAGTGATGTTGGTCAACATTGGTGACTTAACAGCATTCTCTACTAGATACTCTGGGCTTCTACAAGATGGCAATCTTAGTTTGAATGCTTAGTTATTGGTCCTACTATAGTGAAAAAGTTCAGCACAAAGTCGGTTTATAATGAAGGAAATTAAAGTTTCTCTAAAACGATTAATCTGTATTGGAACAAATATATTAGGTCGATACAAAAGGCTTTTTAGGATTAAACATTTCATTTTGAGAATGTGCTCTTTTGAAAATCTTTACAACCATTGTTGTTGATAACTAACGAGATTATAAATGCCTCTCCTGTAAAATTCTGGAGATATTGATGACACGAATCTAACTCATCTACAATCTCATCTTGCGATGTTAACCTAAGGTCGTCGAAAGATTTTGCAATCCTCGAAAGAAGTGATAATAAGAGGAAGTTGATCCAGGAGAATATGCAGGATGAGGTGAGATTTCTAACTAAATTCTCCGAGGAGATCTTTAATCAGTTGTGCTGTGTGAGGACGAGCATTATCATGATGGAAGCTGGCTCTCTTTCTGTTGACTAAAAAAAAGGATGTTTTCACGTCAATATGGATGAGAATATTGCAAAAAAATATGAATGATGCTTTAATATTCTGCAAGAAAAAATATAAATTAATCACAGTTTAAGTAATAAGAATATGCATAAAATAAATTAGAATCATTAAAAATGTCACTTCTATAAATCAGTTAACACTATTACAACGACCTGATAAGAATTGACTTCGCTAATAACAGCATTAGTTGGAGAATATTAGTGTCCAACTGTTATCTTGAAGACATCTCATGATAAGACTAATCATCCTATCGTATGAATCCCAAGATTCTATCGTTGGCATTGGTTTCCCTGATATTTTTCTAGTAAGAATTCTTTCAAGAAAAACATCAGGTTTACGGAAGTGAACATGTGAATCTTGTCAATATTCAAAGTTAAAGTGATTTTTGTGGAATGAACTGGATTCGAACCTGAGACACCTTGGTTGTCAGTTCGTGTTATTAACCACAAAATCAACGTCACTTCCTTGTAAGATTGATGATCGCTAGTCAATAGTAAAAGTGATAAAACATACGCAAATAATACAACATATCAATTGAATAGAATAAATAAAAGTAAAAAAAAAAAGGAAGAGGGTGGGGGGGAGAAGATAGAGATTAGAGGAGAAGGGAAGAAAAAGGAAAGTAAAAATAAAATAAAAACCAAAGCATAGCAAAGCCGCGGTTTTTTTGGCACCCACCAGACTTCCTGTGATGGGCAGACCGCGAGTACACAGACGTACATTTCTCAGCGGGGTTCACGTCGCCAGGCAGGCGACCGAAGGCAGCATAAGCGTCCAGGCAGGTAGGGGTCGGCGCCGTCTGGTTCATGTAAGCGATCATTCTTCGCATCTCTTCCAGGGCGTTGGCCTGCATCAGGATGTAGTTCTTGGCCAGCAAGAGGGTGGCGATTTTGGAGAGCTTACGGACCGATGGAGAATGTGCGTAGGGAATAACAGCTCGTAGCTCATCCAATGCGTCGTTCAAATCGTGCATCCTCCTTCGCTCCCTGGCGTTAATATTCAAGCGAATAACCTTCTGTTCGCCGTTCTTCTTCTTGCTTGGGGTCTTGCTCTTCGGCACCAAAAGCCGGTCCTCGTAGTTGGAACCGATGCCGGCGCTGTCGTTGACATGATGAGCGCCGACACTGCCACTACGGAGGAGAGACCCGACACCGCCAATGACGTTCGGGACCAAAGAGCCAATGGTCATACCATTAGGATTTGTGGGGTTAGTGGTGGCGGTGCTGATGTTATTTAGAGGGTGGTGGTGGTGGTTTGTGTTGTTGATGATGTTGTTAATGAGGTTGTTGTTGTGTGTGTTGTTGTTGATGTTGCTGTTGTTGCAGAGGGCACCTGGGCGACTGCCGCCAAGTTTTAAAAAGTCATCTCCGCTCCCACCACCGACACCGCCAACGCCGCCGACGTCGACGTCGACGTCCACGTCGTCGACGTCGAGAACGTCGTCTCCGGCTTTGCTGCCCGTCGTCGACATGTTTTCGTCGCTGCTGTTCTCTTCCGCATCAGCTTCCAGTAGGTGCGACTGACGGAGATGAGAGGAGGAGGGAGGGGATAAAGACGGGGAGGAGGAGGACGATGAAGGGGATGAGGAAGAGGAAGAGGGAGAGGAGGAGGAGTCATTACAGTTGTTTTGATGGTTGTGTTGGTGGCGGCGGTTGTGTTGGTGGCGGTTGTGGTGGCTGTTGCTGTTGCCGTTGGTATTGTTGTGGCTGTTGCCATGGAGATGTGACGTGGGCGGCGAAAGGGATAGCGCTAATGGTTGCGCAGTCGGTGGCGGAGAGTGGCTACCTAGTAAGTTTCTACTGCCGCTGTGGTCATGACTAGGGCTATGCTGAGGCGAGTTATCATTATTATTATTATCATTATTACTAGGCGAATGATGATGCTGCATCAAGTGATGATGATGATGATGGTGGTGATGATTATGTCGATGGTGTTGGCTGGTGCGCGGTGGGGACAGAGCCGGATGCAGGTGTGGCTGCTGCTGATGACCATTATGTATATTATTAGTCGAAGCACTGGTATTGTTATTCTGAAACTGTAGATTTAAATGGTTGTTCATGTGTAGATGATGGACATGGGGGGTCAGAGGGGAGCGTGCGTGTCCAATGAGTGGGAGGGGCGAAGTTGGGGAATTGCTGTACACTAGGGAGGACACCGGGGTAGGGGCCAGTGTTGACCTTGCCATTTTCTCTTCCCCTTCGCTTTGATTGTCGCTAAGGTCCGAGCCTTGTCGGGTTTTGTGGATTTCTTCATCACCACTGTCCATCTCGTAGCTGTTATAATCAGTGTCCACCTTAATTTCTTCGTCGTCCATAACTTTTTGTCCAGATATTAAAGTGCCAGATATTCTGTTACTCGACTTTTCGGACTGAAGGTCCATCTTCAGGAAATATAAACAAAATATGTCCTTGTTCCTTTTTTTCTTTCAAACGTTTTTTCTGTATTGAGTTTTGAACATATATTAAATTGTCTACAACTTTTTGAACATATATTAAATTGTCTACAACTTTTTGAACATATATTAAATTTTCTACAACTTTTTGAACATATATTAAATTGTCTACAACTGAAACGCACCTACACACGCATATAGATTAATAAAAAACATGCGTTGTATCAAGTCTACCTTAGCAACAAAATCTAAATAGCAATTTCCATGTTCAATTTATATTCAAGTTCGTTAAATGTTTTCTCAGAAAGTTCATAAAATTATTAGAAAAACATCCTTAAATATTCTCTAAATTATTCACTAAAATATTTTTAAGTTGCTATTAACTAAAAGTTTATGAACATGTTTAAATAGAATAAAATCATTTTCTAATGTTCGCAATACTGAACGTGTTAATTAACACTTGTTTGTATGCAATGTGCGTGGAAACTGAATTGGTTTATATGTATATATACATATACATATGTATATACATATAGCTGAAGAGATTTGTTTAAGATTGTCTAGTTTTATTAAATTTGCTGTGTGTAGTTAGTATGAGAGAGATAGGTCGTTTCGATATATATATATATAACTAAATATATATTTATAAATATATATATATATAAATATATATATAAATATAAATATATATGAATAAAGTTTGTATTTTTCCGTGGCAAATTATAAAAAAATTAAGATTTTCCGATTATTTTTAAAAATAAAAACTCACAAGTTTGATTTTCCCCAAAACCGCCGAAAACCGAAGATGTTGAAAATCCGGCGAATTTTGCATTGATTTGGTTTTAAATAATTGAAACGAAATGGGTTTCAAAATGCAGCGTTTTCTTTTTATCAAATTGGTATAAATCCTTTAGAAGAATTGGTTTCTTCTTTCAGTTGTTTTATATTAAAAAATACATACTCATATATGTATACATACCAACACAAACGCACACATATATATAATATTTTGATCCATCGAAAATTCCAATTCGTATTTTTTGTAGTATTCCGAATTATTTATCGTTCCTTAACAGATATTGTCGTTTTTGTTTTTTTTTTGTTTTTGTTTTTTGTTTTTTTGTTTCTTGTTGTTTTAATTTTTGATTTTAGACAATATCTGTTATTTGTTTTGTTTTTGTTTTTTGTTGTTGTTGTGTTGCTTTTCGTACTTTTTTCTTTTGTCTTTTTTTTTTGTTCAGAGTTATATAAACAAAAAATTGTAATATTTTTTCATTACAATCCAGAGCGTTCCAAACTACATTAAAAGGTAGTTTGTTTATTATTATTATTATTATTATTATTATTATTATTATTATTATTATTATTATTATTAATTTATTGTAAATAATTCTTGTTAAAAAAAAAAAAATTTTTTTAGGATTGTAAGTACTTTTTACGCGCAAAATGTGTTTTTATCCAACATAGAAACTGTTTTTTTATGTATTATCTTTTAGTTCCTTTTTTTTATATAAGAAATTTCCGCGTGCCGATTCCTTGCTTATTCCGTGTTTCCCTTTTTTTGTTGTTGTTTCTTTTTTCTTATTATTATTAAGTTTTCTGTTTGTTTCGTAAGAATAAATAGATGAAAAACGTCGCAGGCGAAAGTTTCGCAGACGCCGTCAAGTTCGAGCGACAAACATTTGTCGAGTGAACGGGAACTGCAGTGTGCATGCGTGCGAGCGTATGTTTCTTTTTCCACTCCGCCTTCTTCTTCCGTCTGTCCCCCCACCTCCCTCTCTCCTCTCTCTCTCTCTTCTGTTCCAAAACCTCCCCCTTTATTCCCTCCTCTCTTTCCCTTTCCTTATCCTCAACACCCAACGACGAACGGGCGACGAAGTTGCTGATAATGTTAGTGACTCCCACATTAATGCAATCCCAATTCAACTGAAAACACAAATGATTTCAATTACAAAAAACGGTTGCCTTTCGATTAAAGAAATAAAATGATAATAACTAACAAATAAATCGTAGTTATTGAA
>NC_136483.1:12375400-12387900 GCF_053919585.1 Euprymna scolopes | reverse complement strand
TGCCAAACACATGATATCTACAAAAACTCTTTCTCTCTATTTCTCTCTCTCTCTCTCCCTCTCTCTTTCTCTCTCTCCTTCACTCTCTCCTCTCTCTCTCTCTCTCTCTCTCTCTCTCTCTCTCATCTACTTCATATACCTGGCTGAACAAGCAAAAAGCAGTCAAAATTTAAAACCTAAAAATTGAAACTCCTCCCCTTCCTCTCCTTACCCCCTTCTGTTTTTTCTTTACCATCCTCTCTCCGCCTCCCCCTCCCTATATCCATATATCTCCACCCACGCCTACCTAAATCTGCTACCCCACACACACACAATACAATCTAATGTATTTTAACCTTAAAAACTGAAATATTGTCGATACCCGTCTCCCTCCCCCTTATTATCTCCTACCCCCCTCTTTTTTTTCTCGTATTTCTTCTAAAACACTTCTTCTAAATACTAACAACCATTTCTGTAAGGTCTGACGAGTCTGTTGGAACGTAAATATGGTCCAACATCCGAAAACAGATAAAACGGTAATAAAAAAATAAAACACGTATTTGAGCACTCTCTTCAGGTTTTTACTAATTACCAGTTTTACCAAATATATATATATATATATATATATATATATATATATATATATATATATATATATATATATATATATATATAGTCTAAAGAAGCTTTGAATAAAAAAATGCAAAAATAAAAATAAACAATGCAGGTTAAATTCCCGGAAGACAAAAGAAAAAAATATTAATTTTAACCTATCGGAGACTAAGCACCTACATAATCCGACTTATATAATGACAAAAGAGAATTCATTTATATAAGGATGAAAAAGGCCTTATATATATATATATATATATATATATATATATATATATATATATATATACACACACACACACACACACACACACGAAACTGACATTTGGTCCATGCTAATAGAGTCAGAGAGGGATTCGTTGCCGGATTCGAATCTCTCTACCGGTGTTAATCGTGACACTCTGCACTAGGTGTATCAGAATTTTGGGAGAATTTTTGACACCCTTAACACGAAACTGCGAATAAAATATATAAAAAAAATACTCGTAATTTCTCTTTTAAAAGTGATTTTTTTTTTATTTATGGAGTATACTTCCAAAATAAACTATTAAAGTTGTTTAAAAAATAATAGAAATATTATTTTTTTATTTAAAAAAAAACAGTGTTTACAAAGTGCCGGCGCACCTTCATGCAGCCATTTTTTACGTAATAAAATCAATTGAATTTTACGAGTTAATTTTTTTTCAATTTTTAAACTTAAAAAATCTATCAAAATTTTTCTATTGGTTAAATTTTTACGATGAAATTTTATGCTCTTTCCAATAAACCGAATATAATATTTTAGACAAACGTTTTTTTAAATTCACCTCACCCCATTTTGAAATGTCTATTAAAATTTTTATAATTAATTTACTCACCAAAGTTTTATATATCACAAATTGAAGATAAAAGATCAATAAATAATATATTATAAATTAAAACAAAAAAAGAGGTGTTTTTTGGAAATTTACCTGTAAAGTCCAAAGTGTAAAACCTTTTTTTTTTAAACCACGTTGATTTTTTTTAATAGGAAGCCTATGTTATGCTTATATTGTCCAGTAAGTAATGGACGCTAACGACAATTTTTTCTATTTCATTCAATGTTTTCTTTTTTTTTTAGATATTAAAGACAAAATTTTCACTCAATAAAGAAGAATGAAAATATAATAAATCAAAAATTTATGTGTTTCTTTGAGACAAGAAAAAATTCCTCGGGTATCTTTTTTAAGGCAGAAACTTATAAGTAAAATTTTACTATTTTTAATCTATGGGAACACATATTTCTTCAGGCATAAGGCTAGACGGCTAACGCGAACGTATGGTTTTTACTGCGTTCTGTCATCCGTAGTTCTAAACAAGGACAAACGGCTACTTCCGGTTTTTCGATAAAGACGTAAAAATGCTTGCGTAACCGCGCGTTTTTCAAACAGTCGTTTAAAAAATTATTTTATTTTAAAAATAAATTGAATTTAAAATATAAATTCTGAACAATGAAGAATGGAACTAAACATTCAATAGTATTTTATAGGTAAGTGATTTTTTCGAATTTATATCGATTTTTTATAACCGAAGTAAGTAAAATTTCGTTGATTTTCTTCAAATCTTTTTTAAAGAAAACCGATTTAAAAAAACAAATATTGCATAATTTGCTATTAAACCTGTTTTTTTTTAATTTGGTCTTTGCTCCTTTAATTGAAATAAATTAGGGTTTGAATTACATTTTTCAAGTAGTTATAAGCTTGTAAATATAGGAGGTCGAATTATTCAATTTCTTTTTCACGCATTCTTAAGAACGGTTTCTGACACTGCTAACTCTGCACTGATGATTCCCGAAAGAATGAAACACTAGTGTCTGTGGGTATTTAATAATTATTATAGTAAATAATTATATATATATATATATATATATATATATATATATATATATATATATATATAATTCTTTTTTTTTACTATAATAATTAAATACCTACAGACACTAGTGTTTCATCCTTTCGGGATTCTTCAGTGCAGGGTGTCACGATTACTACCAGTCGAACGATTCGAACCCCGCGACACGAGACATCTCTGGTTCGATTAGCGGAGGCCGTATCCATTCGGCTACTATTAACCGTGTGAAATAGCGTTGAATTTTAAACATTTTTTAATTTAAATGTTCATTGCGTCAGACAGACAGTGATCAAATCGTTATA
Source organism: Euprymna scolopes (assembly GCF_053919585.1). Classification (NCBI taxonomy): domain Eukaryota; kingdom Metazoa; phylum Mollusca; class Cephalopoda; order Sepiida; family Sepiolidae; genus Euprymna; species Euprymna scolopes. The sequence continues at coordinate 12,385,138 of NC_136483.1, read as the reverse complement.
CGATGATCTACGCATAAGAGCTAAATTGATCGACTTTTAATTCAACGGAAAGTGCTCAACGATAAGAAACGAATTTCTTAAAGGGGCTGTCATAATTATTTATTTTTTTTTTACTATAATAATTAAATACCTACAGACACTAGTGTTTCATCCTTTCGGGATTCTTCAGTGCAGGGTGATAATTTTTTTTTGTAAATTATTATCCACATGTGTTTCATCCTTTTGGGGGAATCATCAGTGTTCTGGTTTATTGCTTAGCTAGTCACATGATCCTTCTACCAAAATTTGTTTGAATCCATAAAACCAAGCGATTAAACTAACAATCACAGTAAAAAGAAGTGAATTAAGGTTTATTAAATATCTTTACAAGTTGATATACCTTGAAGACTATTGTAAACTGTGTCCAACGACACCGTCGAACTGAACTTCGTATTTCGCATCAAATTTGATAGCCGTATTACAGTTCTCTTAAATGGTTCTTTCTAACATCAAAAGAATTGCAAACAATATTACGATAAATACTGTTTTTTTATACTTATCCACAAACACGTGCGTTTTATCTTTTCAGCGTGGAGGATGATGCCTCTGTCGATCACACGATTTGAACCTGTGATCTAAGACGACTTCTGTCTAGACCCTTTTTCTAATCGGGCATAATTCGATTTACGTAATCAGTCGTCAGTGTAACTAGATAAGGTTATAAAACCCGATCACTGGGTTTGAACGCCGACTTAAGTCATTTTTGATATCCATTTAACACCTTCACCCTCTTTGAGATAATCTTATGAAATGGAAAGGAACTCTATTTAAGATTCTATAGCGTGTTCATATTTCCTGGTAAGTGAAACGAACAAAGCAATATTGCTTTCAGTCTGAAACTTTTCATATTTATTTTTTACGAAAACAATTAAAAAGTTCTATGATAAATATTTTATTTATTTCTCCACGTACACCTATATCTCATTTCAATAAGACTCGATATCTTAATAAGACTATATCTATATATATTTTTATGAATATATTTTAATGAATATTAGCAATTATTTTCACTTATAGACATTACTTTTTCGTGCTTACGCAATCATCAGTGTAGGAAGAGATAATAACTACTGGTCGAATGATTCGATCCTGGTCACAAAGCCACCTTTAACTTCGTAGGCTAGCATCTTTCTTCCAGGCGACCGGCAATCAATACAAGAATTGAATGAAAATAAGCACCTGTACACACACACACACACACACACACACATATATAAATATATATATGTGTGTGTGTGTGTGCGCGCGCACGCATACACACACATACATACTCGTGTAATTATGGACGTTATTTTAAGTCCAGTTTTTCGCCTAAAAAACATGCCAATTTATTATAACACGTGAAATATTTCGGAAAACAAAACACCGTAAATCTCTCGTTGGTTTTTCATATTCTTGTGTCGATTCTAATTGTTGTAATGTCGGCATAAAGCAATTGTTTAGAAACAAACAGACACCAACTTAATTCTCGTTAATCAGAAATGCGGGTCTGCATCGATTGTGTCGTGCACAAGTCGATCTTTTCAGTCGGTCATCCTCTTGGGCGGTGGTTGATTCCGGGGCGGGCTACGTAGTAACGCTAGAGTGGGTGCACATGTAAGCAGAAGAGACGACCGTAGAAGAGGGCGTAAAAAAGGAAGGAAAGGAGGCGCGTGTCAGAGGCGGAGCATGGCGGTGCACGAGCTTGGTACAGAGAGCGGTGGGGGTGGGAATTTGTTAGGTGCTTTTTTTTCTTTTGCTTTTTTTTACTCATGTTGTCGTTTGACGTTGTGTGTTGTTTTTATTAAGCAACTTTTTTAAAAAGGAATCTTTACCGCTGCTTGCCCGAAGTGGAGGAAAAACGGAGAGTAAGGAGGCAGATTGGATTGGAGGAGAAGAAGAAGAAGAAGAAGAAGAAGAAGAAGAAGAAGAAGAAGAAGAAGAAGAAGAAGAAGAAGCTATTGACAACTTCATCTCAATAATCAAAAAACTAAAAAATGTGACCTCTAATCTGAACAAAGTACTCACATTCGGCAAACAATCTGTCTTGTTAATGTTCACGCTGCGACAAGAGCTCTTAAGTATTTGCAAAATTTAACATTTAATTGTGTGTTTTGTGATTGGGCTCGAACCGCTTGACCAGCAGTAATTATCACTTCCTACACAGATAATTACGTAAGCATGAAACACTAGTGTCTGCAGATATTTGTTAATATTTATTTGAAAAACATTGTAATAATATTTTTTTAAGAAATGTTGAACTATTGACGGAATTAAGAAAAAAAAAGCGAACAAATTTAGCACGAATGCAACATTCCGTTATACGGTTGTTGAATACTCTCTGATTGTTTACTATGCATGCCCGCCGACATTGCATTTATAGGCATTTAATTTCCTTCCTTTCTTGTGTGTGTTAATTGCTGATGGCCTTGAGGTGAGATGCTAGCCTACAAAGTCAACGATGGCTTTGTAACTGGGCTCGAACTTCTTCCCAGCAGTAATTATCACTTCCTATACTGATGATTGCGTAAGCATGAAGCACAAGTGTCTACGGATATAAAGATATTTGTTGATATTTGTTTGAAAAATATCAATATAGGGATAGATAGATATCCTGGATTTTTGTCCCGTTTAAACGAGCAAAAGTTTGAAATGAGTGCGTTTTATGACAAATCCATTGTTGAATATAATTATATAGATGGTTATTTTGCATTAAATACTAATCGCTATTAACCTGCTTTAATCCCGAACTCTGCATCGAACGAATACCATAATCCTTAGTTAGCAACACTGTATAATAACCAATGTCCATACAATATTTAAATCAGTTCGGCCAAGTAGTTTCCGAGAAAACTTCTAGAATAAATATGATATTGCGGTGACTAATCCTAATAAACGGATGCCATAATAGACAAACAAAAACGCGCTCATACACACACACACACACACACACACACACACACACACACATACATATATATATATATATATATATATATATATATAGTATAGTATAGTATAGTAGAAATGGTAATTAGTAAAAACTGAAGAAAGTGCTCATTACTGTTGTAGAGAAAATATGCGTTTTATTTTTTATTACCGTATCTTTCTGTTAAGTTACATTATTGTTTCAGCTACCCGGCCGTTTTTTTTTTTTGTTTTTTTTTTATTTTTTTGCCGTTTGTAGCTTCCTCAGACTTTTACATAAAAGGGTTTTTTGTAAAAGTCTGAGGAAGCTACAGACGGCCAAAAAAAACGGCCAGGTAGCTGAAACAATAATGTAACTTAACAGAAAGATACGGTAATAAAAAATAAAACGTATATATATATATATATATATATATATATATATATATATATATATATATATATATATATATATATATATAAAATGGGTTAAGAAATTCCAACGAAAGAAAGATGTATATCTAAATAAGGGAGTAGTCACCAACAATGTGTATTTTTTAGCATTATTTTATTATTCCGTATCTTGGTTTTTCATTGCGAATTATGTTTGGATCAGTGTAATAATGTTTTTAAGTCATTGAAATCGTTTTTACGCGCGTTTCAGACGTTCTGTGAAGCGTCCTCGTCAGAAATTATTTTCAAATGTGTTGGAGATGTAAAAATGGCAATTTTCGTAGTTCATTTGAAGTGTTTCCAAGGTTTGGAGGCTTGTAAGTGTTTATTATTCATTGGCATGTTCAATTTTTATTCATTGTAAGTGTTTATTATTCATTGGCATGTTCAATTTTTATTACTCTGTCATTGGGCTTGTCCAGGCCGCTGACCTGATTGTGTTTTTTTCTTTTCCTTTAGGGTGGGGTAGGGTGTGTGTGTGTGCGTGTGCGTGTGTGTGTGTGTGTGTGTGTGTGTGTGTGTGTGTGTGTGTGTGTGTGTGCGTTTGTGTGCGTTTGTGTGCGTGTGCGTGTGTGTGTTTGCTTTTATTGGTTTGAGAATGTGTATACTGTTTTATAGTATTATGAGGTTATTTTCTTCCTTAGGAAGGTGACTGTGATACGAGGTCGTTACTAATGTGTATGTGTGAGGAGGGGTGGGGACCAGCTCTTCTGAAATAAGGGTAGGGGTGCTTTCATTCTATTTTGATATTTATTTTTTGGATTCTTGGATTTTAGTATTGTGATTTTTCGTTTTAGTCTTTTCGGGTATTCCTTATATTATGTTTGTTTAGGAAGAGGGGTGTATTTAAAATATGTATAGGGGATTTTTTAATGTTTCTAATTATTTGTCTCCCCATGTGGGTATGGCCAGACCCAGGATCGGTTCCTAGTATGGGGGAGATTTTGTTCCCCAGATGGGGGGGGGGCAATTGGAGGGGGTATAGGTATGGGAGGGGGATGATAGAAGGGATGATAGTTGTTTCAGTCATGAGAGGGTTCTCCTCCACTGACTGAGGAGGGAGCGAGGTGTTGGAACAGATATTATACTATGGTTCTAGGTGTTTCCTAGTGTTGTTGGTTTCGAGGTTAAGTAGGGTTGATATTGTTCAGTGTGTTGTATTAGAGATAGGGGTGTTATGTCTGTGTGTGGTTGTATGCGTGCACGTGTGTGTGTGTTTTAATGTGTCGGTTCTGATTTATGTGTGGGTGTGTATATATGTATGTGTATGGATGTGCATTGCGAGTGTACCTTGCATTTCATGTTTTTGTGTGATGAACAGAGCCTAATATCATCACACAAAAACATGAAATGCAAGGTACACTCGCATGCACATCCATACACATACATATATTTTTCAATATCAGCTTTGTGTGATATTGAAAAATGACAATTCTTATATAGGAACATTAATTAAATGTATCTGCCTATTTTTTTAGTGTTGGATTAACAGCGATAGATAGGCAGATATTTACGCCTGAAAGTATCCTGTACCTTGACAAGGCAACAATTCGCCCATGTTGTCCCATGTGTTGTCATATCTGCTACAAGTTTCTCACTCCTGGACAGAGTTCAAAAGAGAGTCGCTTCAGCCTCTGTCCCATCGACGAAATGTTGCATCCCTCTACCTGTTCTACAAGTATTTTAATGGTGGATGCGCTGATGAACTACAAGCCCTTGTACCCCCTCGACGTAAATACCCCCACCGACAAACCCGACAAGCAGCAAAATCCCACCCCTACACAGTAAAGATCCCCAGATGCCAGAAAGCCTTCTCCTCTAATAGTTTCTTCCCCAGAACTGCTAGACTTTGGAATTCCCTTCTGGGTTCCTGCTTCTCCGACTGTACTGACATGCAGAAGTTCATGTGTGATGTAAACAGACATCTTGCTGCTCAACTCCCAATATAGTATCTCTGCAATTATGTCCCAAATAGCAGCCCCCTACATCAAAGTGGTACTGTACCTTGTCTGGGGTGAAAATGCACTTAAAAAAAAACTTGCAGTTTTAGCACTCACTCCTATAAAAGAAACACACACACACATACAAATGTGTGTGTGTGTGTGTGTGTGTGTGTGTGTGTGTGTGTGTGTGTGTGTGTGTGTGTGTGTGTGTGTGTGTGTGTGTGTGTGCGTGGTGCGACAATCTTTTGTGTTGACATACATCAGTAGTGTGTATGCGCATCTGTAGCTTTGTGGGCCAATGAGTTAAACGTTTTCTTTTTATTTTACCCTCAGATATTAGCGCAAAATAGAGAAAAAGGGCCGGGCAATTTTTAAATATCGAGTTCTGATTGGTGGATCCTAAACTGTGGGCGTTATACAACCCAGCGAATCGAACGATATACGTATTTGTGTCAGTGCACGAGCACGTACGTGTGTATATATGGACATATCATTGCATTACTTTTCTTACGGCAATATATTCTTATGGTTTCAAGATAGGGTGCGTGATTAGTCGATTAAATACCGTCACAGATTAAATAAATTATTTACATACAGTTCAAATTTTGTGGCGGATCAATTATGTCGAATTGTGCCGTTACAGATTCGAAAAGGATACAAAACTGATCAGCAACCTTACGTATTTTTATAAACAAATAAACACATTTCTTAAATCACCAATATTTAGTAACATTTTTGAATTCAATAATTTATAGAATACATAATTTAATAATTTATAAAATACATAATCCAATAATTTAATAAATACTTAATTCAGTAATTTATAAAATACATAATTAAATAATTTATAAAAATATAATTAAATAATTTATAAAATATATAATTAAATAATTTATAAAATACATAATGCAATAATTTATAAAATACATAATTAAATAATTCATAAAATACATAATTCAATAATTTATAAAATATATAATTCAATAATTTATAAAATTCAATAATTCATAAAATACATAATTCAATAATTTATAAAATACATAATTCAATAATTTATAAAATATATAATTCAACAATTTATAAAACACATAATTCAATAATTCATAAAATATATAATTCAATAACTTTAATATATAAATCATTACTATTAGCCGTATAAATACTTTTAAATATGTGTCAATCATAACTAAACGATATGAATTATTTTATAAATGTTGCAACCATTACTATATTATATAACTATATATTGTTTTATAAATGTCTCAACCATTTTTATTGACGGTATAAATCATTTTGTAAATGTGTTAATCATTAATATTAGCTGTATAAATTATTATATAAATGTGTCAATCATTACTATTAACGGTATAAATTATGTTGTAAATGTAGTAAGCATCACTATAAACGGTATAAATTATTTTATAAATGCAGCAATCATAACTACAAACGGTATAAATTATTGTATAAATGGGGCAACCATTACTATTAACAGTAAAATTATTTTAGAAATGTGGAAATTATTACTGTTGGCGGTATAAATTATTTTATGTATGCGTTAATCATTACTATAAGAGGTATAATTATTTTAGAAATATGTCAAGCATAAGTATTATCAGTATAAATTATTTTATAAATATGTTAATAATTACTATTAACAGTAACATTATTTTATAAATGTGTCAATCAATACTATTAACGGAAAATTATTTTATAAATGTATCAATCAATACTATTTACAGTAAAATTATTTTATAAATGTGCCAATCAATGCTATTAACGGAAAATTATTTTATAAATGTGCCAATCAATACTATTAACAGAAAAAATATTTTATAAATGTGTCAATCAATACTATCAATAGTAAAATTATTTCATAAATGTGTCAATTATTACTATTAACTGTCTAAATTATTTAATAAATGTGGCAATTATTATTATTAGCTGTATACATTATTGTACAAATGTGACAATCAATACTATTAACGGTAGAAATTGTTTTTAAAAAATACTTTAAAAAATTAATCAAAAGCAATTTATTTTTATTTATCTACTAATTTGTAAGTTGCTTATGATTGACAAAATATTTTATAAAAGGACTTTAACGTGATTTATAAATAAAATAGTGACTGTAAGTAAAAAGTCTGCCTAAGTCATTTTTTCTGAAGAGGAAATAACCGTTGTCAGTATTTACCATTAAGTAAATTGCTTCAAACTTAATTTGAATATTAAATATCATTTTAACGTATATATTTCACAAAGAGATAAATAAATAAAATTTTCTTTAAAATAATTTTTGTCGCTAATAATAATGATTACTACCATAAATATTTACTGTTAATTTAAAAACAAAACTATTTTTAGTAAGCACCCAACCTCCCCAAGACCGCCCCCCTGCTTAATTTTACAATATATTTTTTTTCTTTTGTAACTAATTTTTCTACAGAAAAATGAATTTTATATTTTGAGAAATATAACACAATGAGAAAAAAAAAAAACAAGTCCAAAATATAAATTCGCCAAAAGATATTTTGAAAATAAAATCACGTAAATGAAACCAAATATCCTCTGTTTTTGGAAAATTTAATTAATTATTTTTTTATAATTTTATTGTTCGTTACTTATTATGAAATGTGATATTAAAAGTTAAAATAATTTAGATTTTTATGAATTGTTGTTTTAAAAACATAATCTAATTGTGAATTAAGTCATTTATTTAGCACAGAAATCTAATATATAAAAAGCTATATGTCTGTCTCCATGTATATATATATTGTTAGCAATACAAACAACATATACTGGTGTATGCAAATATGCAAATTTATGTATCAATTCAAATAAGGACACCATATCGATGGGAGGAGAGTTTATATATATATATATATATATATATATATATATATATATATATATATATATATATATATATATATATGTGTGTGTGTGTGTGTGTGTGTGCGTGTGTGTGTGTGTGTGTGTGTGTGTGTGTGCGCGCGCGCTTAAAATTAAAATATATCACAAATAAAAAAAAATTAATCGTTAGAATATTTGTATAATATTAAATATTATACAAATATTCTAACGATTAATTTTTTCTATTTGCGATCTACATAAAATGGACTCTGATTTATGAAAGTATGATAGGTTATGGAAAGGAAGGGTTTCAAAGATAAAGAGATAGCTTCGAATTTGGGGGTATCAAAACCAAAGCAAAATATGATGAAAGTAAAATAAAATAGATAAACTCCATCATTTATTATACCATACCTGTTCGCACTGAAACACTTATCACAATATTCTGTGGATCTATATTAAAAAACCTTGTTAAACTTTGTGTCATATTTCCATTCTATAGAGCTCAGGCGCGAACGAGCACCCCATAATTTTATTATACCATATTTCTTCAAACTGAAACATAATTATCAAAGTATACTTACGCAGATAGATATGAAAAGTCTTTATTAAAGTTTGTGTCTATTTCAATCGTATGGAGGCCAGGCGCGAACGCAGACCCCACAACTTTAATGAACCACCGTTCTGCCAGATCAAACATACCCATTCCTGTGTCTCGATACATCTTCTATCATTATATGTAATCAGTTTTTTTAAATAGTCAACCATATAGGAGCCTATTCGTGACCACACACACACACACACACACACACACACACACACACACACACACACACACACACATGCACACACGCACATACACACACACACACTCAGCTTTATATTATAGATATGGCACATTTCTAAGTTCAGAATCTCAGTGCCTACTGATCATAATTTAACAAATGAAGGTTCGTTGGAAAGCTAATGACCTGAATTGTGTAGTGGGCTATGTGACATTTTCTCTTAAAGTCGCATCATTCACAGATAGACAGGTCCTGGATATGACCTTAAACTATATCCGATGGTGAGGCCCCAGCTTGCGGGCTTTGGGGAGTGTGGAGCCACACTTTTGTTACCATTACTCCCATGTCCACTCTGACCCCGGGGTGGTAGTATCTGTTAGGGTCCCAACTATGAGTTAAATAGAAACCGAGTTGAAACATATATATATATATATATATATATATATATATATATATATATATATATATATATATATATATATATATATATATATTCTATTAAAATAAAAATCTTCAGAATCACTGGATTCTTCATTAAACCTGAAAAGGGTTGAAATGCCGTAAAAAAAAAACAGCCAACCAACCAACAGATAGACTGTTCGCTGTTTCACAGTTCTTCAGTGCGGCTAGACTAACAACCATCCCGAAGCAGGAGTCGAACCTACAATTATCTAGTGATAATCGGCAGTTCTATATTATTACTCGTGGTGTCAAAAGTAAAACAAAAAAGTATTTCGGCGCCATCGGCTAGAATCGAAACTGAACTATAGCATTTAAAGTTG
>NC_136483.1:12337900-12372900 GCF_053919585.1 Euprymna scolopes | reverse complement strand
GTTTCAACAACTTATACCTCATTTGATTCGCCTTTTATTCTTCTATAATTTTACCTGTTCATATTTATATATATATATATATATATATATATATATATATATATATATATATATATATATATATATATATAGTAAGTTATAAAATGTATATGGCGATTAAGCTACACTGAATATTCCGCGTTTCATCCACTCTAGGATGAATTATAAGCCTGAAGAATCCTAGAGTGGATGAAACGCGGAATATTCAGCGTAGCTTAATCGCCATATACATTTTATAACTTACTAACCAGCTCTACCTACGTATTTAGCACTTTTGAAGTAAATACTTAAAGTTTACGCATAAATCTATACTTTCATATATAAATTTATGTGAGTAAATTAAGTAGTTATACATATATATATATATATATATATATATATATATATATATATATATATATATATATATATATATATATATATATATATATATATATATATACTAGCTGTACCCTGCCACGCATTGCTGTGGCTAAATTTGGTGTAATGGAAAATTCTAATAAAAAGAGAAAATGCATGTTTCTTATATTCTTAGTACAGCAATCCACTCTAAAAAAAAAATGAAAAAAATGGTACTCTTGCAGAATTGGATCCTGATCCTCAGGATTACCGTCAATCATTGCTTGGGCTCGACCAACAATCAGTGGATAAAACTAACGTTGAAACGCTAAATGTTTTTGTTTTTTTTTCTGTATACAAAAATATGAGTTTGTAATTAATATTTGAGTGATGGGGAGGTTTACTATACACAGATTCGAAAAAGTTGTCCAAAAACAAATGAAAGCAAAGGTAAGGTAAGTTACATTTCTACCTAACTGGATAATTGCTTAGTGTTTTTATGTAAGGTAAAATGTTTAATCGGCTGGAAAAACAGAAATGGTTGCAGACTGTTGAATACGTTAAGTTTGGGAAATTAAGTTGAAAACTAAAAACTATACAATACAGTGTCAGAAACCCACCGAATATGTTACCATGACATAGGCTGACATAATCGGCGGGCTTATGACAGTATTTTGTATAGTTTTTTAGTTTTAACTTACTTTCTCAAACTTAACATATTCAACAGTGTCCGCCACCATTTGTATCTTTCAAATACACCGATAAACACTGTTTTTCGAGCTGACTAAACGTTACATTAAATAAAAAGGGTTTGTATTAACAGATACAAAGAAGTTGTCAAAAAATGAATATATAACAAATAAATGTTATCAAAGCCAAGAAAAGTAAATGTTCTACCTAACTGGATAAGATTGTAGTGTTTTTATGTAATGTATAATGTTTAATCAGTTCAAAAACATGCAGTGTTTATCGGTATATTTGAAAAATACAAATGGCGGCAGACTGTATCGAACACGTTAAGTTTGGGGAAATTTTGGGAAAATGAGTTTAAACTAAAAAACTATACAAAATACTGTTAGGAACTCACTCAATATATGTTACTGTGATGTAGGCTGACATATAATCAATGGTTTTAAATTTTGATCGATACAGGTAACGACTTTTAAGAGTCCCTTTTAGTGATTACCTGGTTTGAGGATATTATACAACTAAATGGCAAATCTGCCCCAAAAATCCGGTATTATTTTACTTTAAGACCCGTCTCATGTTCGTATATAACAAAATATTTTATTGTAGATTTCAGTGTACTAAAAACGAATCTGCAAACCGTTTCCGTCGCAAAAAGAAAGTTTTCATGATATGAAGAAATTACTTTTTCGAAAAGTGGGTGATCACTTTTCAATTTAAATTTAACTTAGAATGAGCACCCACTTTCTGGCCACCTGAGAGAGGGGCATATTTCTGTGGGGGGGGCGACCCCCCGCCTCCCCAACCAATTTAAGCAGGTAATTTTAAAGGATTTTCCAAGGGTAGAAAGAAATCCCCCACCCCAAATATCGTGGCCACAAAGTGGGTGATCATTTTACGTTAAATTATTATGGAAAAGTGATCCTTCACTTTTTTAAACTAACATTTCTTCATATCTTGGAAACTACTCGTTTGCCTTAATTATAAAGGTTATTTTCGTTTTCAGCGACCCCGAAAACCTATAGGAGTGGTAATTTTAAAGGAATTTTCGAGGATGGAGTAATTCCTCATATTTACCTTTTTTTTTTTTTTTCAATAACATAAGAAATTAAGAATTAGACAAATTTATGGGGCTAATGCACTTACCGATCCGTACTATTTTTTAAATCGTATTTCCAAGTTTAATTAAAGTTTTTCTTTTATTCAATTGTATTCTAAATAATGTTAATGCTTCTGTACTGTTCCTTGTCTGCTTTTGTTTATTAAATTGTTAGGTGAAAGTCCAGAATAGTTACAAAACACCCTCTTCTCCCCATGTTAAGAATGGCTTTTTAAATAATAACGTTATTATTTCAGCACGGATCAATAAGTGCACGAAAAGCATTCATATTTTAGAATAGATGCAAAACTCCCTCCCCATGTTAAGAATAGCTTTCTAAATAACGGTATTATTTCAGCACGGTACCTTCTCTGCATAAGTACTATCTTTTGTTTATTAAACTGTTAGGTGAAAATATAAAATAGTTACAGAACACTCTCCCTTTCCCATGTTAAGAATGGCTTTCTTAATAGCGTTATTTCAGCATGGTATCTTCTCTGCATAAGTACCATGTTTTGTTAATTAAATTGTTAGGTGAAAGTACAGTACTCATGCAGAGAGCGATCCGTGTTGAAATAATAACGTTATTATTTAAAAAGCCATTCTTAACATGGGGAGGGGAGGGTGTATTTTAACCTTACAATTGAATAAAAAAACATATAAAACTAATTAAACCTGGACATACGATTTACAAAATAGCGCGGACAAAAAAAAAACTGTACTTTACCAACGAATCTTATATCGAAAAACAAAAAAAAAACTCAAAAAGCAAGCGACAAACTTTTTTTGGCCTTATATAATAAAGAAAAGATGTGTAAATTAAAAAATTTGGAAGATAAACAAATGAAATATGTTTTTGGGGTTTTTTTTTTACTTATCGAGTTAACAGAAAATGAATTCTTTCGTCAATTCGTGGCTGTGAAATGAATCGAACCGGAAGTTCAGTTTTATCAACAGAACAGATTCGCAGTAACGGTTAAAAAATATATTTATTTTATTTAATATTTTAATTTTAATAATTCGCGAGGTAAATTTATTTTAATAACATAAAAACATACCTCGACTCTAAAAATGGGTTGTCTGAAAATTTCAAATAAATTGGTAACGTAGAAATATGGTTTTATTCGTTTAGAACGAACCAACTTTACATTTTTATATATATACTAGCTGTACCCGGCCACGCGTTGCTGTGGCTCAGTTTGTTAAAATGGAACACATGTGAAAGTAGAGAAAAGTTTGATTCTTTTTTCAAGAGAATGTACAAATTATTTTTTTAACAGATGTTAAGAAAATAAACAGAAAAATACTTCCATCATTAATTATGCAAAAAAATAAATAAAATGATGATTTAGTGTTTCAATATGCTTATAAATTACGATAAAACTTGCTGATTATGCACTGTTTTACGGTTGTTGTAAAAATGGAACGGAAACTTAAATTTCGCTTCGTTTTAATCTTTCTTAATTTTTTTAATTGTGCCTCCCCTCAAACGAATATAATCAAAACAGTAACATTCAACAATTGTTATTTATGTATATAAAACACAAAATATTTATTTTTAAAAAAATTTAAAAAAAAAAAAGTTAATAACGAAAAGGAAACAATTCCATTTTTAAACGAAAAAGTCAGTTTGGTATATCTTTTTGTTATTTTTTACATAAGACCAGCTTACCATTCACATTGTAAATGTCGCCATTTATAGGTTGTCGGGTACGTTTACAATGAATAAACACTCCAATCTAGATGTATCAGAATTTTTGTAGGAATTTTTTGCACCCCTATCACGAAACTGCGAATAAAATATAAAAATCTCGTAATTTCTCTTTTAAAAGTGGGTTGTTTATTTTCTTTATGGATTATACTTCCAAAATAAACTATTAAAGTTGTTTTAAAAATAATAGAAATATTTTTTTTATTTTTAAAAAACAGTAATGAATTTTCCGAACTCAATATTTTTCAATTTTTAAACTTTAAAAATCTATCAAAATGTTTCTATTGATTATATTTTTACGATATTTTCAGGGTCAATGTGAAATTTTATGCTCTTTCCAATAAACCGGATATAATATTTTAGACAAACGTTTTTGTTTTAATTCACGCCCCCCGCCCATTTTCAAGTGTCTAGTAAAAAGTAAATAATTAATTTACACACCAAAGTTTTATATATCACAAATTGAAGAGAAAAGGTCAATAAGTAATATATTCAAATTTAAAACAAAAAAGTAGTGTTTTTTAGAAATTTACCTGTAAAGTTCGAAGTTTAAAACCTTTTTTTTAAACCACGTTGTTTGTTTTTTCTTTTTTTTATGAAACCTCTCCATCGTACAGTATATCGATACACTAAGGCTGACTGGGATAGCTTCCGTACATTTATATCTGGTCTACCTCTGCGTTCCATGTTTAAAAAGGATGTGTCCTCTATAGTATTAGACCTGACGGAATGGTTAATTGTAGGTATTGACCGTTTCATACCCTCGAAAAAGTTTCAGCAAAAACCTAACAGCCAGCCATGGTTCTCTCCAGAATGTGCTGCTGCCATTGCGCACAGAAACCACTTTTTCCACTGTTTCCAACGTAATAGATGTATGAAAACTAAAGCCGCTTTCAGGACTGCCAGCAACCATTGTAAGAAAGTAATAAAGAATGCAAGAGAGTTGTATACTCAATCTGTTAAGTCCAAAGTAACTGAGCAGCGGCTTGGTTAGCACCAGTTTTGGCAAATAGCAAACAGAATCCTGAACAGAAGCGTGTGCTCCATCCCAACTATTATCAATGGGCCTGAGGTAATCTCGTCAGCGTCAGACAAAGCCAAACTCTTTGTCAAAAACTTTGCAGCTAATTCTACCCTTTGCGATCAAGGCTGCCAACCCCCAATGTTTCCTCCTGTATCAGAAAACACGCTATGTGATATACGTATATCTGTACGTGATGTTGCCAAGCTAATCAAAATCCTTGATTCCAGTATAGCAACTGGCCCTGACGGTATTCCAATTATAGTACTCAAAAAACTTCAACCTGAACTAGCGCCCATACTTACAAAACTGTTTAAACGTTGTCTTAAGGAGAATAGTTTCCCATCTCCCTGGAAAATTTCATCAGTATGCCCTGTAGTTAAGAATTCAGGTGATCGCTCATCCCCCTCTCAGTACAGGCCAATAAGTCTCCTGTGCGTCATGAGTAAGTTGCTGGAATCTGTGTTAAATACAGAAGTAATCAACCATCTCAACAAAAATAACCTTCTTAGTGACACTCAATATGGTTTTCGTTCTGCTAGATCTACAGCAGATGTGCTTACAGTTATATCTCATAGGATTAGCAAATTTCTCGACGGAGGCAACCTTTCTAGGGTAATTGCTCTTGACATATCTAAGGCCTTTGATAGGGTATGGCATAAAGGTTTACTTCATAAGATCTCTAGCTATGGTATTGCTGGAAATGTCTTCTCAATTATTAAATCATTTCTTTCTGATAGGTTCATAAGAGTAGTAGTTGAGGGGCAAAAATCAGAAGCTCACAGTATTAATGCCGGTGTCCCTCAGGGGTCCATCCTTGGCCCAACTCTTTTCCTGATCTACATTAATGATCTTCCAAATTACATCCTTACATCATTTGTAGACATCTATGCTGACGACACTACCATTTATGGTAGCACATCTAAGACAGTAAACGACCAAGTTCTCTCCAATTCTCTCTCCTCTGATCTTGAGCACGTAGTACAATGGGGTAAGGAGTGGCTGGTTACTTTTAATGCATCTAAAACCAAGCTTCTCTCTTTACATCATCAACATTCTGATCCACATCTGGCATCAATTGAAATGAATGGCTCTCGTCTTCAGGAGGCCTCAAGTTTTGACAAGCTTCTGGGCTTGGCCATTACTCCTGATCTTAAATGGAACACGTACATCAAATCTGTTGCCAAGGCCGCTGGAAAAATGGTGGGATCTTTCTATCGATCCGGTAGATATCTCACTGCTGATGCTATTCTCTATCTATATAAGAGCCAGGTACGTCCAAGGATGGAATACTGTTGCCACATCTGGGCAGGAGCTGCGAGAAAGGACTTGGTCTGCCTTGATAGAGTTCAAAATAGACTTCGTAGCCTCGTAGGAGATGTCCTTTTCTCTTCCTTGCAACCTCTATCACAGAAGAGATGTTGCGAGTTTGTCTCTGATGTATCGTTATTTTCATGGAAAATGTTCGTCTGAGCTTCAATCTATGGTCCCCCCTCACCAAACTTTCACAAGAAACACTCGTCTAGCTGTAAACACTATCAATAATTCCCCCACTCTTTATCGGTACCTAAACCTAAAAGTAGATTCCATGAACAAAGCTTCTTTCTTAGAACTACACGCCTGTGGAATAGTCTTCCGTTTTCCTGCTTTCCGGCTGACTACAATATGGTTGTCTTCAAGTCTAACGTAAATAAGTTCTTGATGAGCCGTTCCATATAAGTTATCAAATTTATCAAATTTTCATTACTAATGATTACTATATTGTCCAATTTCTACTGTACACTCTTTAACCCTTATCCTTGAGTGGCCTCTTGGCCTTGATAATGTGGTGATGCCTATGTAAAAAAAAAAACCTTGGTCCTTGCTCCTTTAATTGAAAAAAAAATAGGGCTTGAATTACATTTTTCGAGTACTTATAAGCTTGGAAAGATAGGGGGTAGAATAATTCACGCCTTCCATTTTGAAATGTCTATTAAAAAGTAAATAATTTATTCACCAAAGTGTTATATATCACAAATTTAAGAGAAAAAGTCAATAAATAATGTATTCAAATTTAAAACAAAAAGTAGTGTTTTTTAGAAATTTACCTGTAAAGTCCGAAGTTAAAACCTTTTTTTTTTTAAACATGTTTTTTTTGTTTGTTTTTTTAATGAAACCTTGGTCCTTGCTCCTTCAATTGGAAAAAAATTAGGGCTTGAGTTACATTTTTCGAGGAGTTATAAGCTTGGAAAGACAGGGTGGAATTATTCACTATTTTTCACGAAATTTCTTACACACCTACCAATCTACCCATGTTAAGAACGGCTTTCGGAATAGACACCCCTAACCTTGTCAGAATACCCGAAAAGCTATAAAGTTGATGTGTCAAATGTGAACGATGAGTTGGACGTAATGTAAAAATGTACCGAATTTAAAAGGGAAAGAAATTCAAATTTCCGTTCCATTTTTACAACCGTAAAGCAGAGCATTCTATGCAATTTTTACCTAACTAACTGTATTAATGCTATTTTTTAAAGCAAGAAAAAAAAGGGTAATATCCAGATACGCTACTACAGAACACCGACCACTCTTATTTGTTTTTATAGGTAATTGAGGTCGCTGACAACGAATCTGATAGTCAAACTTGGGGCAAATTTACCGTTTGCATGGTATTTACCCCTGAACTTACGATCTTCTTTCCACCATTTTGCAGCTTCCGTTTATGGTACGCGCATGCACGCTGTAGTATAAACGACGGCTTCACCAAGCAAACTACGTTGGGGGGAGGGGATTTTTTCCCCCCAGGACATAGAATTTTCTAATTTTCAAAAATACATTATGGCGCTTTTTGAGTGGAAAATTTAAAATTAGCTGAAAAAGAAATAAAATAAGAAAAGGAAAGCACACCAAGTTGGAGTAGGGGGGGGGGTAATTTATCTGTTTTTGTTTTTTTTTACCTGAACATAGAATTTTCAAATTTTCCGTAAGTAACGCACCGACATTTACCAATTAGAATACCATTTAACATTTTCCGAAGATTTTACTTTGTACATTGGGGGCGCGAGCGGGGGGGATGTGATGTTGGGGCGCGCGCGCCCCCCAACAGTGGTCGGTGTTCTGTAGTAGCGTATCTGGATATTTACCAAAAAAAAAATATTTAGGTTTGGCTATAAATTCCTAAACTCATTTCACCCTAAATAATTTAGGTGACTGAAATAGGAATCTAATTGAATCTTTAATAGTTATATCGAATTCATTAATACGGACTTTAGGGGCTTTTTTCGTAATGTTACTGTAAAAATTATTTTTTTATTGTTACAAATTACGATGCTTTAAAAAAAGCAAAAATAAATTCTTGCGTTTTTTATTTACTACTGAAAACCATAACTTTAGTAAAGGTATTTTTTGTTTAAACAAAATAAAACATTTTCACTAAGAGTTAAGTAAAAATAATTAGTTCATTATATTCTGCGATCATTATTTGAAAAATACTGCAATTTTCATTAAAATTCGTTAATTTCCTGATTTTTGGTGAATTTTTAAGTAAAGGGAGGAGTCAAAATGTGTATACACTTTGAGCGTCGGCATTCATTTTGTGTGCCACGTGTGGTTAATTTAAATTAAATTCCAATCACATGGTTACATTATCAATAATCAAGATCAAAATGTAGTATCTGTTCTTATGCTGCACTTCCATTTCTCGTTCTCTTTCAGTGGAGGAAAAATCCTTCACGACTGAGACAATTTTTATTTTTGTACCTTTTCTCCACGTTAAAAAACGACCCTGGTGTCTAACTCTGTCTGTATGTCTGTCGGTATTGTAAATAGGTACATTATCAATAATCAATTAATCAAACCCATTGAAAATTTACCGATATTGTAAACACATTCTGTTTACATTAAGCCTGTAGTGTTTTTTTTAGTGATGCAATGTTGTCAACTGACATTTAAAAAAAAAACTCGCGAGATCAGGAGAATCCTACAATAAAAAAATTATAAATATAGTATATTCAATATATAAAATGTTCCGTGTTTTCTCACTATATGTTTCTGGAATTATATTGAAGCGGTTAGCTCGCCAGAAGGCTTACATATTTTATCAGCCAGTTTTGCCTGTTTTTTTCAGAGAGGGTATTTTTTTTTGCAGGAAACAAATCATAAACTCAAACTTTTTATAATAAAAGTTAAATTGAAATATACTGCAAATTAAACATCACAAATAATGGTGCAACATATTTTGAAATTAGAAAAATAAATAAAAAAAAACAAACTTTGTTTTAGCATAGCAAGCGACAAACTTTTTTTTGCCGTATATAATAAAGAAAAGATGTGTAAATTAAAAAATTTGGAAGATAAACAAATGAAATATGTTGTTTTTTGTTTTTGTTTTTTTTACTTATCGAGTTAACAGAAAATGAAATCTTTCGTCAATTCGTGGCTGTGAAATGAATCGAACCGTAAGTTCAGTTTTATCAACAGAACAGATTCACAGTAACGGTTAAAAAATATATTTATTCTATTTAATATTTTAATAATTCGCGAGGTAAATTTATTTTAATAACATAAAAACATACCTCGACTCTAAAGATGGGTTGTCTGAAAATTTCAAATAAATTGGTAACGTAGAAATATGGTTTTATTCGTTTAGAACGAACCAACTTTACATTTATATATATATATATATATATATATATATATATATATATATATATATATATATATATCGATGCCTCTGTTCAGTCTCGAAAGATAAAGGATACCCCCAGTAGGAGCAGCCGCGCGTGTAATTGTGAAGCAACCCCCAATCACACTTCTCCTTAATCGGCACTGTTTGAGTCCAGTGGTTAGGAGAATTCCATGACGACTGGAAACAATGCTGAGAAAAGCGAAGAGCACATACAGCACCTGGAAGTCCCAAATGATTACCCATCTGATATTGGCCAGGCTCATTTTTGCTGAAGCACATATATATATATATGCATATATATATGCATATATATGTATATGCTTAAGCATATATATATATATATATGCTTAAGCATATACATATATATGCATATATATATATGTGTGAATATATATATATATATATATATATATATATATATATATATATATATATACACACACTCGTAGATAAATTTAATATTGAAATGCTATATATTTGGCTCTATGGGACGAAACTACATGAAAATTGGAAGTCTTTTTAAAGATTATAATTCTATTCTATGGTTAAACTTTTATGACAATTTGTAAAACATAACTTATATTTTATAACCAATAAAATATGCCTAACTTTGCCTACATTTTTATATATAAATATATATTTATATATATATATATATATATATATATATATATATATATATATATATATACAAATGTAGGCATATATATGCATATATATGTATATGCTTATATATATATATATATATATATATATATATATATATATATATATATATATACATATACATTTTTGAATTTCGAAATACCCGATATTTCTTTTCCAGAAAATTTCCTACGAATGATTTATTTTAAATATATAAATTTTCAATATATATGTTCGTGTATTATCCTGTTAGTTAAGCACTCTGGTAAATGTTATTCAAAAAGATTATGGACATTCTAGATGTGAGTGTGTGGATGTCGGCTGCACGTTTTTAAGTATTTAGCGTAGTAATTAAGATTGACAATTGTTTAACTGTTGGACATCATCCTTTTGAATTTCCTGCGTGTGTTGCTTGTAATCGGATTCGCATGCAACATCTCATCACTACAGACGCCCATTTTAAAATTGTATATTATTAGTCGTTAAAAACAACACAATAAAAAGAAAATAGTTGTAAACACATTTAAGACTAAATTTTTCTGATGATAATTTAATGAATCGAATCGGAAGTACTCGTGAAAAAGAAAGTAGAAAAACGGAACAAGAAACACGCAAGGTGTGTGTTTGTGGGGGGGGGGCAACCCTAAAATATATACAGAAAGACAAATATATCAAAATAAACCACACAAAAAGAAAAAAAAACATGAAAAAAATGGCCTACTATTGACTTTTTATTGATCGAAATGCCAGCCGAGTCTGATATCAATGGTGTACGGTGAGAGGGGGCAGCGAGGAGGGAAGAGATGGGCTATGGCATCAATATAAAAAACGTCGGGCGGCGTCATATTATTCCCTCGCTGGATGGGGCAGGGATGCGGAGAGAAAACAACAAAAATCTCTGATGTTAGAATCCAGTCAAGTGTGATTGGTATCTTTATGATCGAATCTGATTTTGTTTATCGATACTTTGATTTGAACTCCAGTCTCTTTTCGAAGAACAGTGAGACTTCGATTTTTAACACTTGCAACATTAAGTACAGTCGAACTTCTTTTATTTTAATTGCTTGTTTATTTTTTTGCTTGCTTGTTATTGTTGTTGCTATTGTTGTTGTTGTTGTTTTTATTGTTATTGTTGTTGCTATTGTTGTTGTTGTTTTTATTGTTATTGTTGTTATCATCACCATCAGCAATAACAACAATAACAACAGCAACAACAAGCAAGCAAGCAAACAAAGAACGTTATTGTTGATGATGATGATGATAATAACAACAATAACATCATCGTTCATTCATTTCGAGTGAATCAGATGATTATGGTTTCCCTGATGTCTTTCTAGTTAGACTTCTTTCTAGAAAGACAGCAGGTACTTACGAGAAAGATAACGTGAAGGTTGCCAGCATTCTTAAGTGAAAGTGTTTCTATGGAGCAAACTGGGTTCGAACTTGGCACACCCAGGTTTTCAGTCCGTATCGTTAACCACTTAGCCACCGTCACCTCCCTGCTCTTGTTTTACTCACTAGGATTTCTCACACGAGTCATTGCCGATGATCTCTCACTGGTAAAAAACTGGTGGTGTTTCCTGGAACGCAAGTGACAACAAGTTTTTCTTCAGATTTCCAATAATCTCCACTTATTTTTATCACTATTAAAATTTAATGTTCTCGCAGCAGCTGTTTACTATCGTATTCTCGTTTATAACGGCCATGTTCTTTCTCTGGAAACCGAGTGATAACAATCCTTCTTTGAATTTCAGTACTTTCCATGCCATTCCAGTCAAGGTTTTCCTCCTTGATCTGTTCATTATTTTAGACCCTCCAGAGCCTCTGTCGATGGTAGCAACTGATGTTCATGTCACCGAATTTTGTTTTTGTAGATGTTTGGAGGTCAGATCTATTCCATATATCCACCCCCTTCCCGTTGGCAGTCTCAGTTCCCTCGGTTTTATTTTAATGTGTTCCATCTGTACTTCTAGTTATATTTACGTAACATGATTTTATTTAAACTCCTGGTTTTCTTTTAAATTTTCTTCACCCTAAACAATCATATCACCATACTAAGTGGGGAGTTGTGCAGTAAGATACTTGTTTACATTACATTTAAATTTCTGCATGTTGATACAGGGAACAGGATCGGAACTCCAAAGGTACGCGGCCTAATAAAAGAAGTAGTAAGTTGCCCGGAATCTAGAATCTCTATAATGAAGGGGTGGGATGTTGTTACTAGTTGAGTTAGGGTTAGGGTTAGATTAAAATATTTGCTAATGAGGGACATAATGTGCAACAAGTTCGTCGGAGCACATTCTGTGGAAGAACTTGTAAAACAAGCACATACATGTAATTCTGCGGTGATGCGACTTTTTTTCTGAACCCTGTCCAATAGGGAAAGACTAGTAGTTGGCACACTAGCCCAAATCTAGCATAAATTCTCCACGCATAGGGAGATGATGGCTTTGTAGAGATTTAGGATACTGGCAAGTGTAAAAAGTTTTCTAGTCCGGTAGAAGGAATCCACCAACCTTGCAACAGACTTGGCATCATATTCTCTATATTTATTCACATTAATTCTGCTCTGTGAAAGTTAGGCTGAGGTCGGAATAATGTAGCTATGTCGGTTGCTTTCCGTATCGGAAGCTTGTTCCTAATATTGCAGTTGTTTCAACCGCGTCATTGTTTTCATTAGTGCAGTGCTTTGTACGATATAAATCCCCCTTTAATTCCAATTTCCTTACTCGTTTACATGTTTTTCGAAATTACTTCTTTAGTTCCTACAAGTATTATTATATTTAGTAGTAGTAGTAGTAGTAGTAGTAGTAGTAGTAGTAGTAGTATGGAGTACTCGCATCAATTGTAAGAAGTGACAACGACCAGTGTAATTAATAGTCAGAGCGACAGTATATTTTCTCAGCACACTCATTGTACTACTACTACTACTACTATACTACTACTACTACTTTTACTACTACTGGAATGAAAACAAAACGAAAATATGAACAGACTACTGATAAACGAAAACGGTATATCTTTGAGCCTCTACTCATTGAAACAAAATAAATTATCAACAAAAAAGATAGTTAAATAATAGCGACAGTATGCTTAAATGCGTTCACCACTTATATAGTAAACTAGCAGGACCCGTTAATCGGCGTTGCCCTGTGGAGAGATGTAATATTAAATAACTTGAAGAAATTAAATTAATTTAAGTACGCACATCAAGAAGCAAAAATATGTCGGTAAGTTGAAATAAGCAGTTTGCATTTCAACTTGTCGATATATGTCTGTGTGCATTATTCATCGATCCAAACAAAGGTTTTACTCGTTATAAACACTATTCTATCAATATGTCTTGTCCATTTCAATGTTACGTGACGAGTAGCTTAAGAGTTTATCGGTTAAATGTTTACACACAGACAGGGACGCACACGCACACATTTACTGTTTTATTTCTATAAATTTGGAGATACTATAATACTTGGTGCGATGTTTTTTTGGCATTAGACGTCAAATAATCTCACGATCTCGACTTTTGGATCTATTTCTATTTGTATTTTAATAATTTATATTAATATAAAGCATAATCAATATAATATATGATTGTATTTTAGTATTTTTATATTAATATGCAACATAATCACGTTGAAACACCGGCTCCCGTTAGATCACCGAAGTTAAGCGACATTGAGCCTGGTAATGTCAGGTGCTGTATGTGCTGTATGGAGAGGGATAGGTGCCACCTGGCTATTCTTACCCAAAAACAATCCCCCACTACTCCGGAGGGTTAAGGGACCCGTCGTCGTCTATATTTTTATATTCTTTATAAACGTTTATGTATTGCTGTGTTATAAATGTTTTTTATGGTTATTAAAGGTTGTTTCGTCTGAATAAATAATTTTCCTCTCTATGGATTTAGGTATGTGATTAACTATTGAGGATGTGTGGCTTGATTGCTAGCATACATATATAGTTGGAATTTTCTTTTATAAATGGTTTAAATTAGTTTGCTACTGGATTCTGTGTGATATAATCTACTTGCTTTATGTTGATAATAATTTCAATATTGAGACTTAGTCTCTTTATCTCCTTACGAATTATTTTTCTAATGATATCTCATTTAGCGTTAGTGGAGTCATATTAAACCATCATCACCATATAATCTCATATCCCTTATAGCTATATCGTTATTTTCAATGATATTGCGCAATATACATATATAGACCTAATCGATGACTATGCAAATTTCAGCGATCCCATAAATATATCGAAAGATCAATTTTGCTTATTCTTTACTACTGTTCATTGTTATTGATAAGAACGAGTGTTTAACAGCTTATAATGATATATAGTTCTACAATTAGTCAACTATGGCAAAAAATCCTTACCTTATGTTGCCGAGCATACTACTTGTGCTTGGTTGTTAAGGTCTATGTTTTGTTAAACCGACATCTAAGAAACCTCTGAATCACATTTTCATTAAATATGTGTGTAGACTGTTTTGCAATTTCTTCGGGATCAGTTGTTTGTTCAATGGACGTTCAAAAACAGAAAAAATATTTTACTGTTGTACTGCTAAAATTTTATTCTCCAGCCATTTGTTTAGGGTTGTTCATAATTAATCTAATTTTTCAGAGTTTCCAACCAAATAAAGACGAAAGAATTATTAGGACCGAATGCTTCTGAATACATTTAAGGACACTCTAGGTTTTGCCAAATTCACATTTTTACTCTGTTTATTTGGTATCAATTTTTCTTTCCCATAGAGGTTACTCTGTAAATATATGTAACTGTTTTTATTTTGTTACATAATAAACTTCAGGTTAGTGAACGCTGTACTGGGTGCTGGCAAAGTTAAAGAAGGAATAAAAACGGTTAATATAGAGAAGAGGCCTTATTGGGAAATTATTCTGTGGGTGTGTGAGGAATTGAAATGGAATGCTACAAGCAAGTGATCAGAAAAGGTTGCGTTAGATGTTTATTTAGTTTGCTGTAGACTCTGTCGACAGAATGGGTGACTCAGTCAATATTAAGATAGTGCGTATGTTAACAAAAATTATTTTTTTTTAATTTCCGGGGGCAAAAAGGCAATCAATATATGTAAATTCCCCGATACATCAGTGAAGAATTATGGGGATTACTAGAAATTGTATAGAAATATACAGTTTTGTAAACTTATATATATATATATATATATATATATATATATATATATATATATATATATATATATACCACAAAGTAAGATATACGAAAAATAAATGGGGATTACTAGAAATTGTATAGAAATATACAGTTTTGTAAATTTATATATATATATATATATATATATATATATATATATACAACAAAATAATATATACGAAAAATAAATGAAGTATATATATCTACGACAAAGTAAGATATACGAAAAATAAATGAAGTGTAAAATAAAATAAATATGTAAAAATGTAAATTTCCGAAAAAAATCTCAATCGAAATTTATGAGAAGTTTAAATGAGAAAAGAGAGAATTTTAAATAAGTATTGTATAAGCAATGTGGTTTTATTGTTGTTATGAAGAGTGTTTTGTTTTGGTTAGTTAGTGAAAGAAAAAATCAATTTTGGTAAGTTAATGAATTTGTATTTGTATAAATAAATTTTATTTAAAGTGTTAATTAAAGTCAAGTTAATAGAAAGAATCGAAAAACTATTTTAAAATATAAAAAAATGTTAAGTTGTATTTATACTGTAATTGAGGTATTATCGTCTGTGATTTTTTTATTTAAGAAAGTAAATTGTCTAATTGTATCAATAAACGTCTTACCAATTAACGGAACAACATTAAGAAGTTACGTCGTCAAACAAAAAAAAGTAAAAAAGAGAAAACACGCTGTAATTTTCGTGTGTGCGTGTGTTCGTCTATGCGTGCGATGTGAAATGTGAAGTTGTAGTACTATAACAGAAATACGGTGTCAGCGTCGGTCTGGCTCGTCGCTAAGCAACGACCTGGAAAAATGGCCGATCATTTTCATTTGCACACGTACAATAATACATAACGATTATCAGTTGCCGATACTTGCTGAAAATATTTTGATGCAAAACCTAGCTTAAAACATTGCCAGCCACAGCAAGTACTTTTGTGTGAAATTTCATAAAAATCGGTCCAGCCGTTTTGGAGTCTATAACGAACAAATTCATACACACACAAAGTTGCATTGATATAATTGTATATATATATATATATATATATATATATATATATATATATATATATATATATATATATATATCTAACGAACAAACTTTTCTTTATCCAACTTTACAACATGGCAAGAAAGAAGAAGGAAAAAAGAAAGAAAACAACATACTGAAGATGGAGTTTGGCTCCGAAATATATTTATGTTATAAATTTCAAACAACTAAAATATTTGTTTATTTTCCTAATATTACGTTGTGATTTGCTTTTCAAGCGCACTTGATGCGTATTTTATTTTATTCAAACTATTATGTGTTCTTTTTCCAATAGAGTAATATATGCGTATGAGAAATTACCTAAAAAATGTTATATGTTAAAAATAAGGGAAGAAAGTCTTGCACGGCCATAACGTCACACAGAAGAAATAAGACAGTTTCAGAACACAGCCATTGAAAGACGGGACGTAAAATAGTCGCTAGTGAGTTATATCCAACCACCTGAAATGGGTCTTTTTAGGAGACAATTAAAAAGACGATAAATAAAAACGGTTCTCATTAAGTTTTCTCTCGATATGAGGAAAGTTAAAGAAAGGGACATAACCGCGTACATATTGTTATATTTATAACAAATTCACTCGGACGACTGGGTGCGTTATCAAAGATGGCGGACAAGTGAAATTAGTATTATTTACTCACTAGGAGTAGTCACACAAGCCATCATCAAAGATTGCTCATTAAGAACAACTTATGGTTTTCCCTGGAGTCTGAGTGACAACCAGTCTCCCCAGATTTCCAGTAATCTCAGCCTCTTTCCATAACTTTTTGCAAAAGAATTTGCTTTCTCGCAGCAGCCGCTTGCCATTGATTACTCGTTGGCGGCGATCATGGGTCCTCACTGGAATTTGGGTGGCTATAAGCCTCCCCAAGGTCCCAGCCCTCTTTATATTCATCCAACGGAGGTCTGATTAGTGATTTCTCTCCTCGGTCTTTTCATCCTCCTTGATCCTCATTATTTGGTATGGTGCCTGTTTATGGTGACACTCAAAAAAGGAGGGATATCTTACAATTATACAGTTTCAGTTTTCATGATTCCATGTGATGTTTCCTTGTGTTTTGCATCTGTAACAGTTTCTGTGCCCAGTTTATGTGTTAGTTATGTTAGTCTCCACATTAAAGGTTTTTTCTTAATATTTTTGCAGTTTTCATTATTGAAATTCATTGCATCTTTTCTGATCCCAATCTCTCCCATTCTTGTTTCAAAGTTTTTTGGGTATCGTTCTAAGCGCTCCTACTATTAGTGGTGTTATCTTTATTTTCTTCATTTTCCAGATCCCTTTGAGGTTTTTGGCCAGTTCCGTCTATTTGCTCCGCTTTTAAGTCTCCTTGATCTTCACTTAATGGTCTGCTGGAACGCAAAATCTACAATCTAGTAGAACTTTCCTCCTTGTTAACTATTATGACATTCGGTCTTCTTGCTTTGATGGGTTTATCCGTTTGTATAATGTTGTTGTTGTTATTGTTTGTTGTTGTTCAGTCTTCCATCGTAACGTGAATATATGGACGTATTTATAACGTATACAAGTCAGAAAGCCAACATTTCCATGTATTTAATTCGTTTTCTTCTGTGCTCAGCACATTTCCTTTCTTTCCAATGCACCGGTGGCTGTTTTGACCGGAGGTGCGTATATTCCGGAGCAATCATTCCTCTGATCCCAAGCTGACTGACCTGTAATCCACACAGATAATCTGAAGAGTCAGATCACGCAGTTTCCCGGCAAATCTCATTAACGTGCCTGGCTAGTCACAAACGTGGGCGAGCACCTCGTTAAAGCCGTAAGCGAGCCCGCAAGGGGCAGATAACTGCGTTTTCATTTATGTTCACTTAGGGCGTATTCGTTTAGGGGGACCCTAAAACCTCTAATACCGTTCTCGGGGGAGCCAAGAGAGACATGCCATGGACGAAAGAGGGTGGCAGAGGGTGAATGAATGTCCAAATTATCTCTGTAAGATGGACATTGGCCTGCAAGTGGATTGCGTAAATAGACGACTCTTCTCGAAAAGACAAACGAAATAAAATCTGGATGCGCTTTTAGAAGTATCAAACTGATAGCCCGGTGCACAGTTTAACGCGCGCACACATACACACTGGTACACACATATATGCACATTTTCTATTCTGTCTGTCTATCAGTGTGTCGATATTTAGCCCACCTCCTTCTCTCTTTCTAGATAGAGAGAAACGGATTGAAAGGCAGATAGAGAGAAATGAGGTAAGGGGAAGAGAGACAAGAATAAAAATGAATGAAATAGTGAGCATATATACATACGTCGATATTTCGATTTCCTGACGTTGAATATTTTCTCTAATTGTTCAATGTGAATGCCCGCCGACATAGAATTTAGAAGTACTCAATTCTCTTCAATTCTTGTATTAATTGCTGGTGGCCTGAAGGAAAGATGCTAACCTCCAAAGCCAGAGTGGCTTTGTGACTTGGTTCGAATCTCACGACCAACAGTAATCATAACTTCCTACACTGATGATTGCATCAGGCTGAAACACTAGTGTCTGTAGATATAAATATATTTGTTAATATTTATTTGAATATATATATATATATATATATATATATATATATATATATATATATATATATATATATAGTTCATTCCTCATGGACTCGAAAACACAGCCTATCTTTTTAAATTTCACACAAATGTATCTTATGGGTCTGGGAGTGTTCTTAGATAATTTTGTATCGAAACGTAATTTTGTATCGAAACGTCGCGGATAAGTATTGAATATCGATAATCGAAAAAATTGACAATTTCACGAATTTTGATGACAAGTATTGGAAGTAAGGATCGTAGGTTGATCTTCATTCTATCCTGGCAATATCGGGTCTTCCTACTAGTATATATATATATATACATATATATATATATATATACATATATATATATATATATATATATATAACTTTGTGTGTGTCTCTGTCTTTGTGTGTGTGAGTTCGTTCCCTATAGACTCGAAAATAATTGGGCCGATTTGTATGAAATTTCACACGAAGGTACTTTACGTGCCTGGCAATGTTCTTGGATAGGTTTTGTATCGGAATGTCTTCGACAAGTATCGATAATTGATAATCGAAATAATCCTGTGAAAGAAGGAACAGTCGATTTTGGCCAAAGTTAACATCTTAAACAGCCTTACACCACAAGTGCATTTGAGAAGTTTTATTACCGCACAAGCCGAAAGGCTCAACATATTAAATCAACAGTAGGTTCTTTGATATGATAGCGGAATGTTCGACATGAATGTTTCTATTTAAAGCACAATTGCACGATGATACTTGATCTTTCCATCTTGAACTTAAATTCAAGCCATTATCACTGCAAAAGCAGTAAAGTGAGGCATATAAAATCAATAGTTGCTTCTTTGATATGACAGGAGCGCGTTCGAAATGAATGTTTCTTTTGAGCACATGTGAAGCATGATACTTGAATTTTGTATTTTAAACTTTAATTGAGACTATTATATATAGAAAAATAATGTTATAAAATCAACTGAAGGTTTTCTGCAGGGGTCTCCAAATAGAGCAGGCAACCAATAGATTTGATTAAAAAATGGTCGATTTCAATGACAATAAAGATATGGGAGTGTTAAATCCCGGGTAACGTCGGATCTTCCATTCAGTGTGTATATATATCCACACGCTTCTGTGTGTATGTGTGTTTTCTTTTTTTGCTTTCGTTTTTTTTTTTTTTTGTTTTTTGTTTTTTTTTTTTTGTTTTTTTTTGTTTTTTGTATTTTGACACCGTAAATATACAAAATATAATACTAAAAACGAATAAAATAAATTGTTTGCATGTGAAAATTTAAAAAAAGAGAATTATCTTGATGTTGGGTTGGTTTATAAGTCAAAGATCACTGTTCAGATTGAAAATCGATCGCTGAAGAATGAAAGGGAACATTTTTGTTTTATATATTTTTATTGGAATCCTTTGAGATGAGTAATTTGTGTATTTTTATTTATTTATTTATTTATTTATTTACAGACTGTTACCCTCATCTTCATAGTTGCTGTTGTTATTTCAGCACGTTTCGGTTAACTTATCCTCTGGCCTTCTTCGGGTGGTTAACAGCGATGGGATAGACATGCTGAGTCTTGTGATTGTATTCCTAATAATTACTGCCTTCCATAGTTGTTGTTTCTCCATGTGGGGCAGCGGATAGAGACGTTGAAACTCTACGATTTCAGGTGAGTATTGTCTGAAGATAGCGGTTTCAATCCTTGCCAAAAGCAGGCCACAGGATTAGTTGACCAAACCGTGGTGAGACAACAACAACTATGGAAGGCAGTAATTAGTGGGAATACAGCATGCCTATCCTGTCACGGTTAATCACCTCAAGAAAGTCAGAGGAATAGTCGACCGCAACGTGGTGAAACAACAAGTATGAAAATAAAGACAACAGTCCACAAATAATTTTTTTTAATTACTAGAAACTATGCTCATCATGCGCTAATTTACAATTGTTACGTGTTTTGGCTTGTGTTTGATGAAGCTTAAAATATAGATATAGATAGATAGGGAGACACTGTTCGTCTTTATATTGCAGTTGAACATATGAGGAACCCAGCGTATACATGCAATTCAGCTAGTATTACATTATGCTTTATTCTATATTTATTCACTTTTTATAATAATATTTTATTATTGTTTTTTTTTTATTATCATCCGACATTCCCTCTCCCTATTCTCTCTCACTCTTTCTCTTTCTCTGTTTCTCCGTTCTTCTTTCCCCACTTCTCTGTCTGTCTGTCTCTCTCTCTCTCTCACTCTCTCTCTCCTTCTTTATCTCTCTCTCTCTTTCTCTTTCTCTCTTTCTTACTGTAAGGAAACATATATACAAGTTAATGACCATTTCCATCATCAGAGCTCTAAATTCACTTTCGCGCCTGCGCGGTGGAAGTCATCGTTTGAGCGCTTAGCGGCTTGCGTATAAATAGATCTCATAATGCAATCATCCATTATTTCGACCTTTTTACGGACGAGCCAGTCAACCGTGTTAGGATAGGCAAGTCTAAAGTAAAACGAACAAAAAAACGAAAATCAAAAAAAAAAAAAAAGAATTGGAGAGATGAGAAGGGTAAAATTCCTCTTTAAACATATCGACCCCCTACCAGAATCAACCCACAAAAACTACTTCCATCTTCCGCTATCAAAGGGAGATAAATTCATTTCATACTTCCTTCCATGGCGTTTTCCTATTTAAGGGTCAAAGACGATAAAGAAAACACAACAAAAAGGAAACATGTTTACATGACTCAATGTTGTTTTATATCTAACCAGCGGCATTCACCCTAGACGGGTTGAACCGGTTTTATTTAAAGAAGGAAGTTTCATGGGAATATCAAGTTCACAAGTATGTTTAAGAGAAATGACGATGTTAGGTCTTTGTAGTTCTTGCAGGGAAGTGTCGCTGTCCGCCTACATGCAACGTCTGGTATTCCCAAATGGTCACCGATCTAGTATTGACCAAGCTCAACGTTGCTTAACTTTGGTGATCAAACGAGAACCGGTGTGTCAGCGTGATTATTCTGTATATCACTGTTGTTTTTTGGGGATTTGGGCAGCAAGATGTCGATTCACGTTACACTTGAACTTCTGCACGTCAGTACTGTTGGGGAAGCAGGGGCCTGGAATGGAATTCCAGAGTCTAGCGGTTCTGGGGAAGAAACTATTGGAGTAAAAAGATCTTTTACATCTAGGGATCTCTACAGTGTGGGGGTGGGATTTAGCAGCCTGTCGGGTTTGTCGAGGGTGCTCAAGTCGTGGGGGCACAAGTGATTGCAGTTCGTCAGAGCATTCACCACTAAAATACTTGTAGAAAAGGCAGAGGGATGCAACATTTCGTCGATGGGACAGAGGCTGAAGCTTAGATGCCAGTTCAGGGCCTATCAGGTTTGCGACTCTCTTTTGAACCTTGTCAAGGAGCGAGAGACTAGTAGCAGATGCACCAGCCCAGATGTGACAGCAATACTCCATACATGGGCGAATGGTGGCCTTATAGAGGTACAGGATACTTTCGGGTGTTAGTAGTTATCTAGCACGGTAGAGAGAGCCCACCTTTCTTGCAGCGGCCCTGGCAATGCCTTCAATGTAATTGTTCCAACTCATGTTTCCTGTGAACGTTAAACCAAGGAGTTTGAAAGATGTACTCTAAGATAAAGAGTCGTTGGCCATTGCTATAGGTGGTAGAGAGGGTTTCTTGTAATTATTGAATGAAACTAGTTTAGTCTTGGCAGCATTGAACGCGACCAACCACTTTTGTCCCCATTCCATCACAGATTGGAGGTCTTCCTCTAGTGTTTCTGCCATTTCTTTAGAAATGTGTTCATTCGTCTATCTGTCGTGCCTGCCATAGAGTGTAGTGTCATCAGCATATATACCCATCTCAGAGGCAATTTTGTCGGGGAGGTCATTTATGAATATCAGGAACAATAGAGGTCCAAGGATAGAACCCTGGGGCACCCCCGCATTTATATCATATTGTTTAAATGTACGGCCGTCGAGGACAACCTGGATTTTTCTCTTATCTAAGAAGGATTTAATTATGTTAAGTATTCTACCAGTGATACGGTAAGATCTAATCTTCCTGAGGAGACCCTCATGCCATACCCTGTCAAAAGCCTTAGATATATCTAGAGCTACCGCTCTGCCCTCCCCCGCTTTGTCCAGTGAATGGTATATACGTTCAGAGATTACAGTTAGGATGCCTGCTGTGGAACGGGCTTGTCTAAATCCATATTGTTTACAGTCAGAAGTTTAGCATCTGTAAGGTGATGGACTAGAGCATGGTTAATTAAGGTCTCAAATATTTTGGCAAAAAGTGGGAGGAGGCTAATAGGGCGATAATTTGATGGGTCAGTCCTTTCGCCAGAATTCTTGAATACTGGTACCACAGAAGCAGTTTTCCAACAGCCCGGAAAGCAAGCTTCATTAAGGCATTTTTTGTAGAGTTTGGAGAGAACTGGAGCTACTTCGGCTGAGCACTTTTTTAATAGCACAGCTGGGATAAGATCGGGTCCACATGCTTTTGAAGTGTCAAGGTTTTTTATGATGGCATGCACCTGAGCAGGGGTGGTTTTCAGATCGTCTAGTGTGGCGTCTGTCCGCATAGGAAAGTCAGGTAGGGGGTGGTTAGAAGGGTCCAGTGTGGAGTTTGAGGCAAACCGACTGGCAAGCATGTTAGCCTTGTCGGTTGCTGGGGAGACAACCTCGTGATTGTTGGTTAGTGGGGGAATTGTTGATTGCCCATTGTTTACTACACTGTTGTAGATTTTCCAGAAGTTTCGAGTTCATAGTTTTTATGCTTCGATGCGCTTTTTAGTGGTTTCCGTAAATTTTCTCTTAGCTGTCGCTATTTTTTTCTTAACGTTATTTCTAGCTTCTATATATTTCAGTCTGTTTGAACTGGACTTATATCGGTTAAACCTACGGTATGCATGCTGCTTTTGAGCAATGGCAGTTGCGCAAGTCAAAGTAAACCATTGGGGGGAGTGGGGCTTACTATAAAATTTCCGCATGGGAACATGCGCTTCGATTGCAGTTTTGAACCAGACAGTGGTCTTGTTTGCACACTGTTCAGCAGGGAGAGAAAAAATATTTCTCCATGGGGCATCTCTGATTAGTTCCCTGATGGCTTCCCAGTCAGCCTTTTTATAATATCTCGTTGTTTTGAGCACTGGCTCTTCAGTTTTGGCTCTAGAGTAGGTCGATTTCATCCATTATCATTGCATGATCAGCGTTCCCGAGTGGGCTGTGGGCCTTCGTTATACAGTCATCGGGATCTGTGGTCAAAAACAGATCTAGAAGTGATGCGTGTTGTTCTTCCTGGTCAGGGAAACGGGTTGGAAACGTAACAATTTGTGATAGGGAGTGAGATACAGAGAAGCTATGAGTTGCACTGCCTGCTACATCTGTGTAAGTAGAGAATCCAAGCCAGTTTTTGTGATGGACATTAAAGTCACCAAATACATGTACTTGGGCGCTAGTGTCAAAGGAGAGTGCTGTGTCTATGCTGTCAGATACTTTGTTTATTATGGTGCAGTCTTGGGTCGAGGGAGAGCGGTAGAGAAAGTAAAAGTGGTTAATGTTGTGTTGCATGATTAGTCTAAAGCACATAAAGGCTGGATCATCCATTTCTAGGTTTGTTTCTCTAGTCAGGGGGGGGGGTATTACGAATGTAAACTCCAAGTCCGTGCATGTGTCTGTCTGAGTGCTAACATATCCGGGGTATTTGTTAAGAGAAATGCTTCAACATCAGCTAAATTAGTTCTAAGCCCACGGATATTTGTGAATGCAAGCCTCAAGGGAGGAGGAAAGTTGAATTTGTTTGTCCCTAAGCCTGGTTTAAGCTTATTTTTTTATTGTACTGTCGTCATATGTTTTTTTAAGAGTTTCGGTTTAGGTAAGGGGGAGCTAAACAAGAGGTTATGCAGAGTATCAGACATGCATCACAAGTAGACCATCAGCTGACCTTTCTCCAATTAGGATTGTGGCCTCAGGTTGTCATCCAAGACTGAAGAGGCCTCCCTCCCCTTTGGTTTAGTTTCAGAGTTTTCCTTCTCCTAGACGGATGATCTGGGAAGACCTACTGGGTCCGTCTGCACTGAGAGTGTTTTCTCCGCGCCTAGGTTCTAATCCAGGTATTTCTGCGACCCCGCGTGGTTAGTTAGTGTTACTGGGTTAGTTTGTGGGGGTTATATCTCTGCTGATTAGTTACACTCCTCAAAGTGATTTAGGGACATTGCTATTTAATTGTTAATGGATAAAGGGGGTGAGTGGAGTTCATGCAGTGTAAGCATCTATGATTGTAAGGAAGCTTGTTAGGGAGGAGATAATTTGGTTTGAGTCTTATCCTTTTTATTTATTTTATTTATGTTAGCTTAGGTCTAGGATAATGTTACAGTATGAGTAGGTATTAAGAATTGAGCTACGAGTTGTGCCCAAACTATTTTAGATGATAGGAGGGTTAAGATGTAGGTACAATATAGTATGGATAAAACAGCAAGTTTTGAGTCATGCGTAATTAGGTGAATAGATATATGGGCAGGTTTTCAGTAGGTGCTAATAGAGTTGAAGTTGTAGGTATTTACAAGTAAGAGTCATGGGACATTTTACATAACAAGGAGTGTCGGTTCAATTTCGTATTAATCGTTGCAAAACTCTCGAGGGGACAGTTATGTAATGCGGATCGCTTTGCTTCTGAGTACTTTGGTTGTTAAATACCTGCCTCTGAGTGCGTAGGCTGTTAAATCCCTCACTGGATAGGAATGAACTCTAATGCATGCCTTAGAGGTAGAAATGTATAGATGTTTAGTGATGCCTATTAAAACAGTTTGCATGTGAGGGTCCCACTACACTGTTGTTGTTGTTGTTGTTGGGTTCTATTATAGTTGATGATCTTCCAACCTGATTCTAATCGACATGATACTTAATATAGCACGTGATATGCATATATGCTTCTACTATGGTTTGATTATAAGGAAAGGTTTACTCACATGATTATAGCATGTTCTGAATTGTTCTACTCTTATTTTTACTGCTTTTCATCTCAAATAAGGCACATTGCCACTTGGATGTAAGAGATTACTATTTTGGATCGCGCCTAACAGGGAACTGACGGGAGTTGAGCAGCAAGATGTCTGTCCACGTTACATTTCAGCTTCTGCAAGTTAATACAGTCAATGAATCAGGAAACATAGAGGGAATTACAAAGTCTAGAAGTACAAGGGTAGAAACTATTAGAGTAGAATACTTTCTGTTATCTAGGGACCTCAACAATGAATGGGTGTGATTTTGTTGTTTGTCGGGTTATTCGGGAGTATGTACGTTCAGGAGACACAAGTGCTATGTGTTTATCAGAGTACATTCCATTCAACTAGCATAGTTCTAGCGGGTTCACTGGTTCTACTCTTTTCACTAATCAATCAGAATGGGGCGACTCTTTTCAGTGGTCAATCTATACTCCGTTTAGAGATCAACCAGCATGATTCTACTATGGTCAGTGATCCACAGTTATCAATTTGCTTTATCACGTGATCTACTTGTATAGTTCTACTATCCACTGAGATCATTCTACCATAAAAGGTGATTTATGAACTAGGTTCTACTATAGTATATGTATGAGCATATTGTTATGATATAGCTAAGTACCAGCATGGTTGTGCTCTATTGAATGATCTAGTGTAATGTAATCGCGTCAGCATTTGGGGACGTGGCGTGAGTGTGACGTCACGGACTCAAGTTCATATATAAAGATTAAGATCAGGAGAAAGGGAGGTGAAACAAAGAAATAAAGATAGTAAAAAAAGAAAAGAAAATGACGGTGGTGATTGGTAAGTTACGTTCGACAAACGCATGAGTTCTTCCTCTCTTGCTATTTCTTTCAAAACTCACACTTTGTGAAAATTGTCGTGGTGCCAGTGAAATTTACGGCATAATTTTTTTTCTGGTGCAGTGTACGTACTGACAGACATCTGTGTTGGTTGCGTGAAATGAACAAAATAAATACCTTTTTCCTTCATCAAGACAAGTTGTGTCGAAGTTTTCATTTTCCTTTGCGACTTTCTCTACATACAACGTTTTGGGTCCGT
This sequence comes from Euprymna scolopes, assembly GCF_053919585.1. NCBI lineage: Eukaryota > Metazoa > Mollusca > Cephalopoda > Sepiida > Sepiolidae > Euprymna > Euprymna scolopes. The sequence continues at coordinate 12,345,868 of NC_136483.1, read as the reverse complement.
TAGAGAAAACGGCTTCGTTACACTAATGATATGACTCTATTTTACTGTATGATTTATAGCATTATTCAACCACAGTGTTTGATCTACTAGCAAGATTTTACTACAACTGTTGATTGTTCCTTATTTTATAAACAGGCACGTAATATATTAGATCGAAAAGAAAGTTCTTGTGGAAATTTTAATTTTGATTTCAAATTATGTATTTTCAAATAAGTTTTCATTTTTTTTTTTAATAAAAGTGAAACCATTACGGCGGAGAAGTACTGTCCAGAAATGGATGAAATGCATCAGAAACTTCGACAACAACACCCAGCATTAGTCAACAAAAATGTCCAATTCTCCTCCACGACAATGCCCGACCGCGTGTTGCTAAACCGACCCTGCAGAAATTGAACGAATTGGGCTGTGAAACTCTCACCTACCGATAACCATTTTTTCAAGCATCTACGTCAGAAATGCCTCAAAAACATAAGCGATATCAAAAACGCCTTCAACGACGTTTTTACATTAGTGGCATAAATACACTTGATTTGCGTTGGCGAAAGTGTGTTAATTTTGATGTTGCTTATTTCGATCAATACATTTTTGTAGCTAGCTGGGATATGTTCATCTGAATTTAAAAGTTAAAAACCGCCAGAATTTTCTTGTCAACCTGATATGAATATATCGACCCTCGATGGTTCCCAAAATGCACGTGTTGTAGTTTTTTCTCCATGTTCTTATTCTGTTTCGATTTTTGTTTAAGACGATCGCAAAGGATAGAGCATTAGTTTAGATAATGCATCATCATAAAAACTAACGCATCTATATGCATTAAATACGTGTGTGTCGTTGGCATTCCGTTGTTAAATTCGTTACTTTTTAGTTACGTCTTCAAGCTGTGAAGTCCAGGATATCAGCTAGGATTCACTCCGAGGTCTGTTTTTATCTTTTTTTTTTCTTTGTTTTTTTTTCAGCCTAAACAAGTCGCAGGGCCACTACAACGTAAGGGGCTACTTTTTCGAACCATATTTGCAGGGACACTATGTAGAAAGTTGGCCAGCGAGATGTCTGTTAACATTACACTTGAACTTCTGCATGTCAGTACAGTCAGTGAGGGAAGCAGGGGCTTGGGAAAGAATTTCATCTCTTTCGTCTATCTGTCCGTCGTGGTTATTTACTATCGTCTGTGTTCTCTTCAAACATCTCGTCTCAACCAAATATCTCTACTTTCTATCAAAAATCCAATACATCCGGTCTACTCATTTACTCTCAGTTTACTTCAACCGGAACTAAATAGTCTTTACGAAATCTCTATTTTGACATTTTCCCATCCGGTTTTAATGGCGAACAGTCCACTGGCAGAATTGTTAATTGCTCATTGTCAAACGCACAATTATAAATTTTCCAGATATTGCGAGCTCGTACTTTCTGTGATGCGATGCGAGTTTTAATGTTTCAGTACACATACTTTTAGTTGCGGATGTTGTTACTTATAGTGGTTCCCTGATGCTACGAATGTTGGTTAGTTTCAGCTTCTAGAAGGTATTTTTTTTATTTTAGTTTTGCCACCTCTCCCCTCTCCTCAACACACACACGCGCACACACACACACACACACACACACACACACACACATATATATATATATATATATATATAAACAAAAAAAACTGGGGGGGGTTATGTACAAAGCAGAGAGCCTTGCTCCTGCGATCGTTCGTTACTTATTAATTGGCCAGCGAAATATTACAATGGACTTCCAACAGTTAATGAGTCTTGCGTCGCAAAATCAAATGAAAGCAGATAAAAATATCTGTGACTTACTTGTATTTTCATTAAATACTTTTCTATGCAAAATCCGATCCCGCATTTTGCTAATTCCTGCCCTCTGATGAGAAGGAGAGTATTTCTTCGAAACTTCGCGGATTAAGGACTATCCACTTATCTTGTGCTTCCTTTTTTAAAATTAAATATGTTTTTAACTCTTTTTCAAGCTGTCTTTTAACATGTTTTATTAATCATAATCATTTGTTTATATATATATATATATATATATATATATATATATATATATATATATATATATATATATATATATGCAATAAGTAATTCTCTAACTATATAAGAGCCAGGTACGGCCAATGATGAAGTACTGTTGCCACATCTGGGCAGAAGCGGCTAGAAGCAGCTTATCCCCCCTTGATAGAGTTCAAAATAGACTCCGTAGCTTAGTGGAGGGTGCCCTTTTTTCTTCCTTGCAACATCTTTCCCAGAGAAGATATGTTGCGATCCTGTCTCTGCTTTATCGTTATTCTCGTGGCAAGTACTCGTCTGAGCTTCAATCTATAGTCCCCCCTCGTCAAACTTTCATGAAAAACACTCGTCTAGCTAAAACCACTATCAATAATTTCACGCATTCTGTATCTGTGCCTAAACCTAAACGTAGATTCCATGAACAAAGCTTCTTTCTTAGAACTGAACGCCTGTAGAACTCTCTTCTGTTTGCTTGCTTAATAGCTGACTACAATTTGATCGTAAAAAAGTTCTTGATGAACCATCCCCCTAAGTAATCCAATTTACAAAATTTCCACTACTTATGTATACCCATTAACCCTTATCCTCGAGTGGCCTCCGAGTCTTGATAAGTGGTGACTCCTTTGTAATATATATATATATATATATATATATATATATATATATATATATATATATATATATACCTTTTTATTGCATTATAAATACGGCATGATTTTCTTCACCATGATTCGGATATTTCTGCTTCTATTTCTCAAAATATTTCAAATTGAATCAAATGTTCTTATGGATTGATTCTTTAAGCAACGTGAACATAAATTCGTTAGCGAGCGCGCGAAAGAGAGATAGATCACGCACGTACGCACGCGCGTGTGTGTGAGTGTGATATTATCCATACAAATATTTATTTATGTAAATCAAATTCATTGATGTGTGATATTGTTCCCTCGATCAGCAACCAGATACAGTTTTGTTCGCACTGGAACACTTTTCTCTCGTTCATGTCCGATAACTTCGACGTCCGTTGGCGTGGTTAATCCGCATTTTTTCTCATGGTACGTTGTGGGATTGTTTGAAAAATTATTTAACTATGAAAACACTTGTCTTCTTCCTTTTCTCTCATTATAAATATGTCATTATTTTGTTCACGTTCGTTTTGATATTTCTGCTTTCATTTCCAAACATATTTCAAACAGAATCAAATGTTTTTATTGGTTGATATCCCAAGCAATGTCGCTAGCCGGTAAGCACATCAACTGGTAAACGTCAGGCACGTAGATACAAAATAAAAATGATGAAATCAAATATTTTGAATAATTCCAAAACATAGCGAAACTTTTACCTGTGTTTACATTAATACAATATAATCTCCTTAAAACTGATATGTACAAGGAACTTGTCTTATTTAGTCGGTAGAAGGGGTCACATTTATTGGGCAGTCCTGGATATGAGCTTAAACTATATCCGATGGTGATGCCCCAGCTTGCGGGCTTTGGGGAGTGTGGAGCCACCCTTTAATTGCCATTGCTCCTAGGTCCACTCTGCCCCGGAGTGGTAGTATCTGTTTGGGTCCCAACTATGGGTTGAATAGAAACCGACTTGAAAAAAATATATATATTCTATTAAAAAAATTGTCTTCAAAATAACTGGATTCGGCATTAAATGACCTGAAAAGGGTTGATATGCCGTAATTCTTCAACTTTGTGATACCACAACTGAATTGGCGATCGATGAGAAACGATTTGTCGTTTTGTGTTTGAGAAAAGTAAATCCGTTTTGTTTTAAGACAGGAAATATCGCAACGCCTAACGTAGTCCCTCTGTAGCTGTTAACCCTGTATCTGTATCCACAGACTCACTAACTGTTAAATTCGCTTTGCACAACACTTTATATAGTTAGACTGGTCATTCGGCATCGCTTGAAGCCAATCTTTTCGGCTAGTACGCGCTCTGAATGGTCGCTGGCTACCTCAGCTCAAACTTCAGTGAATCTATCAACGGTGCGGGAGTCCTCTCTACAGCAATAGCTCTTGACATATCAAAGGCATTTGATAGAGTTTAACATAAAGGTCTACTTCACAAGATTTCCAACTACGGAATATCTGAAAATGTCTTCTTAACCATCGAATACTTTCTCTCTGATAGGTTTATACCACAGAAGCAGTTTCCCAACAGCCAGGAAAGCAAGATTCGTTAAGGCAATTGTTAAAGAATTTAGAAAGAACTGGAGCAACCTCAGCGGAGCATTTTTTTTTTTAATAGCACAGTTGGGATGAGATCAGGGCCACATGCTTTTGAGGTATCTAGGTTTTTTATGATATCATGTACTTGAGAAGGGGTGATTTTCAGATCATCTAGTGTGGTTTCTGTCCACAGAGGAAAATCAGGAAGAGAATGGCTTGCTCGGTCCAAAGTAGAGTTTGAGACAAACTGACGGGCAAGCATGTTAGCTTTCTCAGTTGCTGTGCAAACAACCTCATGATTGTTTGATAGTGGGGCTATTGTTGATTTGCCATTATTTATTACATTATTGTAGATTTTACTGAAATCACGAGTTCAATGCGTTTCCTGGTGGTTTCAGTATATTCACTCTTAGCTTTTGCTACTTCTTTCTTACAATTACTTCTAGTTTCTATAGACTTTTGTCTGTTTGCACAGAACTTATGCCGAATAAATCTACGGTATGCGTGTTGTCTCTGACAATGGCGGCTGTTAAGTAGAAGTAAACCATTGGGGAGAGTGGGGTTTGCCATAGAACTTCCGTGTAGGAATATGTGCTTCAATTGCTGCTTTGAACTATTCAGTAGTCTCATTGGCGCACAGTTCTGCTGGAAGGGAAAATATATTTCCCCATGGGGCGTCTCTGATGTGATTTCTAATGGCATCCCAGTTAGCCTTATTGTAGTTCCTTGTCGTTTTGAGCAGTGGCTCTTCAATTTGGGGTCGAGAGTTTAGAGTAATGTCTATCATTATAACAGCATGATCAGCATTCTCGAGTGGGCAATGAGCATTTGTTCCATAATCCTCAGGAACTGTTGTCAGAAATAGATCCAAAAGTGAAGCTTGCTGGTCCTAGCGATCTGGGAAACGGGTCGGGAATGTTACTGTATATGTCAGGGAATAGGATATAGCAAAGTTATGGGTGACGCTACCAGTTATGTCAGTGTAGTTAGAGAAGCTAAGTACCTGTATCCACGTCCCCGCCATCTCTCTCTCTCTTTCTCGTTCTCACTCTCTCTCTCTCTCTCTCTCTCTCTCTCTCTCATATATATATATATATATGGAGAGTAGATAATACAGTGGATGTGTTATCGGCAGCTCCAGTAACTCTCGCTTCTCCTATTTTGTCATTCAGTCCTCATTCAATGAGTGATTTTTCTGACAAAGGGTGAAGAAAAAGCTGCTTAAAGGTCGGTAGTACTTGGTGACCAGTAGTCTGAGATGTCGAAAACTTTCTGTCTCTGTCTGTCTTTGTGGCCATGTCACTAGTAAGGGTGCTGGAGGTAAACGTTTTGTCTGGGCTGACGTTATCCGCCTGATAGTCAGGGACCCGAACCTTGGATTAACCACTAAGGAAGCTGTCCTATCAGCAGGCGCAAAGTACTTGGACTGCTGTATTGCCATTTGGTGAGTGGAACTGGACCATGCAGTAGTCTCTGGTGGGGCCTCTCGATGCCATACTAGTGGGTAATTGTTACGGCTTTACCTTTTCGTGTGCTACAAAAAAAAAATTCCTGTCTTTTTCTCTCTTACTTTCCCTCTCTGTAATGCTCTAACCAAGTATGCCGACCTATTCCACAAATCCCAAAACCTCAACATGAAATATCTCCAGAATAAAAACTCGATTAAACCTAGAACCCCATCTTCCAACATAGACCCCTACTACCAGGTCTCCTTCTCCAACATCAGGGGTCTACGTTCCAACATTCCAGAGGTTGAAACCCAATTACAGGAGACGAAACCGGACATATTATTTCTAAGTGAAACTGGAATAGGGCCGACCACTTCCCTAGATGAGTTCATAATTAACGGATACTCTAATTTAACAGCTAAATCTGACCCCCAAGATCGCCATGGGCATGGAATATGTGCCTACATTAAGGATGGCTTCGCGTGTAGCAGGGATATCTCTAGAGAAGATCCTAATTTACCCTATATGTGCTTCAGGGTTGCACTTGCTAACACCACTGCATTTATATTTGCCCTCTATAGGCCCCACAACAGCGGAGTTACTATCTGAGAAAATAGACCACATACTGTCTTCACATCCCTAGGCTAACATCCACATCTGTGGTGACTTCAACGTCCATAACGAGGAATGGCTGACCCATTCAAATAAGACAGATGATGAGGGGAGGTTTTGTCATGATTTTGCCATTGCTTATGACCTCACTCAGATTGTTCGCGAACCCACCCGTGTGCCCGATACACCCGGTCAATATGCAAGCCTCTTAGACCTTTTTCTCTCAACTTCCCCTGAGCTATGTTCATGTTCCGTTCATTCTCCTCTAGGATCCTCCGACCACTCCGTCGTATCAGTTAAGATAAAAACGAAATGTAAGAAGCCCCCAGACGTACCCCTCCACCGTACTGTATACCGATACTCTATGGCTGACTGGGATAGCTTCCGTACATTAGTATCTGATTTACCTCTGCACTCCATGTTTAAAAAGGAAGTGGCCTCTATAGTATCAGATCTGACCGAATGGTTAATTGTAGGCATAGACCAATTCATACCATCTAAAAAATTCCAACAAAAACCTAACAGCCAGCCATGGTTCTCCCCAGAATGTGCTGCTGCTATCGCGCACAGAAATCACTTTTTCCATAGCTACCAACGTAATAGATGCACTGAGACTAAAGCTACTTTTAGGACTGCCAGCAACCACTGTAAAAGAGTAATAAAAAATGCAAGAGAGCTATATGCCCAGTCTGTTAAATCCAAGGTAGCTGATCAGCGGCTTGGTTCCCACCAGTTGTGGCAAATAACAAATAGGATCCTGAACAGAAGTGTGCGTTCTATCCCAACCATTATCAATGGACCAGAGGTCATCTCGTCAGCGTCAGACAAGGCCAAACTATTTGCAAAAAACTTTGCAGCTAATTCTACCCTATGCGACGAAGACCATCAACTCCCCATATTTCCTCCTATAACACAGAACAAGCTAGGTAACATACAAATATCTGTGCATGAGGTCGCCAAGCTAATCAAGAACCTAGATTCCAGTAAAGCAACTGGCCCTGATGGCATCCCAATTATAGTGTTAAAAAGGCTTCAACCAGAACATGCTCCCATACTTACGAAACTATTTAAGCGCTGCTTTAAGGAGAAGTGCTTTCCGACCCCCTGGAAGACCTCATCAGTTTGCCCTGTATTTAAGAATTCAGGTGATAAGTCATCTCCCTCTCAGTACAGACCAATAAGTCTCCTGTGTGTTATGAGTAAGTTGCTGGAATCCATATTAAATAGAGAAATAGTCAACCACCTCAGCAGGAATAACCTTCTTAGTGACACACAATATGGTTTCCGCTCTGCAAGATCTACCACAGATGTGCTGATGGTTATATCGCACAGGATTAGTGAATCTCTTGACAAAGGCTTCCTTTCTAGGGCAATTGCTCTTGACATATCAAAGGCCTTCGACAAGGTATGGCATAAGGGTCTACTTTACAAGATTTCCAGCTACGGTATAACTGAAAATGTTTTCTCAATCATTAAATCATTTCTCTCCGATAGGCTCATAAGAGTAGTGGTAGATGGACAAAAATCGGAGGCCTGCAATATAAATGCTGGAGTCCCTCAGGGGTCAATCATGGGCCCAACTCTCTTCCTGATCTACATCAATGACCTCCCTAAACCCATACTTAAATCATTCGTTGACATCTATGCTGATGACACGACCATCTACGGCAACACATCAAAAGCTATAAATGACAAAGTTCTCTCTGATTCT